>NC_056624.2:223751861-224061458 GCF_002870075.4 Lactuca sativa
ACATAACAAATAATCATATAGCAGTTCAAAGACAACAATCGATCAACAGATCACATATCATAGCATTACTCTAAACAAGATACCGATCTAGCCGGTCACTAGCATAACATTACCCTACGAATCAGTCAACATACTAAATGCATACATACGCCTTTCCAGGCCATGACCTTCCGGTCCACATAGCAATGCCTTCCGGCCCATAACATGTAATGCCTTCCGGCCTATATCATAACAATGACAACTACCCGGATTTCCATCCGACAAACAGGGTCGGCCTTGGTGCCATAAACCCTAGCGATATAGTGAGGATAACTCACCTCGAAACTGCCGACTGAACAGATAGCTCAAGCTGCTCTGATCACTGATACGATCTCCACCTCTGGACAGTCACCAATGCACTGAACTCAAACAATAAACAACAATTACCAAAATACCCCTGGAACCACTAGTCAATCCTTGGTCAAAGACAAGGTCAAAGTCAACCCCTGACTGACCCTACTCGCCGAGTCAACCCTATGACTCGCCGAGTCCCCATACTCAGAACTTCACTTAACCCGCGACCTAACTCGCCGAGTCACCCCAAGACTCGCCGAGTTCAACGACTCTGAGTCCACTCGCCCTTGACTCACCGATTTCTTAAGATTCCCTTTCTACACGTCGAGTATCCCCTTTTTACTCGACGAGTTCCTCCTGGAAGAATCGCGGGGCCACCCCGACTCAACTCGCCGAGTCTGAAGAACAACTCGACGAGTCCCAGTAAATCTTCAAGCTACTCGCCGAGTCTGTTCATCGGACTCGGCGAGTCCATGCCATGCAACCGCTCAAACTGCTTTCTAATGGCAGAACTGCTCCGACCATTCATAGGCCTGGCCTTCCTAGACTGGTCCATCACGTAAGGTCCTCATTTTGGTGCTCATGATACACCCCATGATTCATAACATACATATTGACCTAAGGCATAAGGATTCCAATCCAAAACCTTCATCAATTCCCGAAATGTACAGGCATGGGACATTCTGGACCTCCAAAGGTCCCAATACAGAGTCACAATCGTTTGGGGGACTAGGGTAGCATTCAATCTAATCACAAAAGGGTTCCACAAACCCTAATTCCATAAACACATCAACATAGCAGAGTATACTCGAATTCTTACCTGGATGATGTATTCTCTGTGTCCCCAATCCTCAGAATGTGACTCCCTTGCTGCTCCTTTAGCCAATCCCTTCTCTTCCTTGCACAACCACTCTTCTATAATCAACAATGGCCTATAATCCTTGCTCCAGATGCACACAATCGATTTAGGGTTCTTCTCAGAAGGCTAAAATGAACAATGACGGCCAATGAGTCCTTTTTATACGTCCCAAACCTGAACGGTTAGGGTTTTCGCTAAACAGCGTAGACTCGCCGAGTCCATATCTGGACTCGTCGAGTCCAGTTGCGAACCCGTGACCAAGTCTGCGATCCTACTCGGCGAGTCTAGGCTCCAACTCGCCGAGTCCCCTCTTAAAACACCCCAAAATCATAATTATATCAATATCTGGAATTCCGGGCTGTTACAGACAATATCCATGAGAACCTAGATCTATGTTGTAGAAGCACCAAGATGAGAACTTTATTGTAACGTCCATAAATTTTACACCAAATTTAAACTTTTTCGATCATAAATAAAAATCAAATAGCATTGTTTACAAAAATGTTTTCAAATCAATATCCATTAGAGTGTCCCAAAATCATAACATAAGGATGAGGAGCGGTACGGTCACGCCTTCGCCTTGCCATGATCCCCTGAAGTACCTGAAACAATAAACTGAAACTGTAAGCCCGAGGGCTTAGTGAGCTACCCCCAAAATACCAATACCACACTGACAATGCCATATCAGTAACAATCAATCAATCAACATGCATATTGGCCTTTGGCATGACTGGTCCGCCTCGTGGGCCTGCATTCTCCCCGGACCGCTCATAGGGTTTATTGGCCTTCAGCACAAAGCAGGACTGCCTCAACCCAACCAACAAGCAAATAACCATATGCGTATAACTATCATATACTGGCATATAAAACATCAAACATATCTATCACACTGATCATCAATCATAGATTTCTCTCGTAACAAGAGTACCGACCTAACAGGTTACTAACATATCAGTCATTATGGATCATAAGAGAATAACATATTGTCTACCCTGATTCTGATCTAATAGATCATAACCACATGTAGCATACCATAACATTAACAACTAAAGGGTCGGCCTTGGTGCCGTAGACCCTATCGATATAGTGAGGATAACTCACCTTGCAAATGTCGACTCGGAAGATAAACTCCAACCCTCGGATCACTTGACACAGGCTCCACCACCTATGATCATAGTACAATATACTCATAAGTCCTTAACCTTATAAGGTACTCCATAACCCACCAGTCAACCCCTGGTCAAAGTCAAAGTCCTCAGTCAAGGTCAACAATCCATGTTGACCCCAACTCACCGAGTACCCTCGACTACTCGCCGAGTTCCTTGAAGTACAATCCAACTCGCCAAGTCATCAGGTGACTCGTCGAGTTCCTTCGATTCTCAATCAAACTTTAAGGCCACCCGTCGAGTTCCCTCCTTTCAACTCGACAGATATACCCGCATACATATTCTAGGGAAAACTCATCCGACTCGCCGAATTGTTCTTCAACTCGTCGAGTCTTATGGTAATCTTCATCGGACCCACCGAGTTGTTCATCCAACTCGTCGAGTTCACAGCCATCTTCTTATGACTCGCCGAGTCAACCTTGCGACTCGCCGAGTCCATTCAGTCCTCTTTCCATACAGACTTGTTTGAGCCATGCAGCGGCTCCAAATCACAGATCCAAGCTTTTAGGGCATGCTTATCACGTAAAGTTGCAAACTTTACGTGCATGCATGGCTATAAAGGCTCTAAATGCCTATTTTAAGTTCTTAATGGAACTTCATGCTCAAAGGGGACCTTAATCATGACCAAAACTGAAACTTTATGCTTCTAGAATCCAAGGAGGGTCCAGATCTGAAGTTACAACCTTAGATCTAGCCCATAGCTCCTCTTTCCAACTTATTAACACACCAAAAACCCTAAAACTCAACCAATAGAAGAGATTCACAAGGAAAAGGCGACGTGGTTACCTCCAGAAAATGATAACTGAGATAAAAGTTGATTCCCACACTCTACTTGCTCCATTCTCCTTCTCCTCCAAGCCTTCTCCCTCCAAAGATCCTCTTTTCAAGCTTCAAACACATAATGGGCACACACACGCGTATTAGGGTTTTAAGGGGCTCTCAAAGACTACAAAGAGGCCAAAGAAGGCTGAGGCTCCTTTAAATAGAGGTGCAAACCCCAGGATTTAGGGTTTCATCTGCTAGCTCCTACTCGTTGAGTTCCAATATGGACTCGTCGAGTAGGTCACTTAACACGTGATCCCACCTCGCTGCTACTTGACGAGTAGGTTAACCAACTCGTCGAGTAGAGCTTAACCCAATAACTCTTATTTAAACAATACCTGAGAATCAGGGCGTTACATTTATACCTTCAATAGGCTGGAAATGATGTAAAACCTCTGGATCTATAAGCTCTCTTCAATCCCTTGCTTCTTCTCTAGACACCTTCTTCTTCAAAACACCCAAAATACTCCTCTAATGGCCCTCCAAGCTCCAAAATCACTCAAATGAGGGCTAAGGGGCAATTTCTAGGGTTTAGAGGGGTGGAGGTTGAAGATATTAGGGTTAGGTTATGAGATAAGGAGTTTAAATAGGGTCCAAGACCCTAAAATAGGGTTCAGATCTGACTGGAATACGCCCAACGTACATATGGTATGCCCGACATACTCCGGGGAACATTCGCGATCCTCCTGGTCAGTACGCCCAACATACTACCTTCTTTTCTAGTACGCCCCACGTACACTTTGTGTATGCCCCATGTACTCGGCTAAGCCTAAAAACCACGAAACTTCCGAAGTCCATAACTTCTTCGTTATAAGCCCGATTATGACGATCCTTATATCCATGGAAAGGTGACGAGAAACCCTACACTTCTAACAGCTCAAAAATTTCTTAAGACCTTCCGAACAAAATTCCATTTTCCACAAAAGCCTGAACTACCACTTTACCGAAATACCCCCCGGCTCCAAAACATGAACCAAACACCCGGATCACTTCTAATACATCACCCGCACCCAAAAGGGCCAAGATCTTACCTTCCTAAGAGCCATAATCCTTATAATGACCGACCTTCGAGCCACCGCCTCTGGCAAAGAGTCAATTCAGAACAGAGCGTTACAATTTGCATCCCACAAATCCAACCTTGGCGAATAAATATAACTAAACATACCTCAAAATTAATATTAATTACACCAAAATATGTTGATAATACTAAAATCACCATCACAATATGAAGTTGACTTAATATTATTCACATTGTGAATCTCAACTGTATATAATTTTGTTTTTAGCATTTACAACATGAATCTCAGTTAAAATTTTGAAAAACAAAAATTGTTTTTTTATTTCAATATGAATCTATATTTAAGGAGTACCAATAATTTTTTAATTTTGATATATTTATTAATTTATATCGATAAAAATAAATCATAACTTTTCAAAAAAAAAAAGACGAAATGGATTTTTTTTTTTGAAAAAAAAAACCATTTTTATATATAATAAGATCTCTATTTAAAGATAGACAAAAAAATCATGAACAATAGTATATTTAGTTTTTTTTTTCATTAGAAAAACATGGCCTAATGTTATTTTTTGTATTATCTACGACATTTTTCTTAGCTATCGATTGTTTTATATTATGACGCTTTTGATTGATTGCTTAGTTCATTGGTATATTGGGTAACTTTTTTCTAACTAATGTTATTTTTTGTATTATCTAATGATTTATTATTTTTGTTTCGTCAAAAAACATGCAAATTGTTCATTTCTTACGTTTCTCATGATAGTTTTGTATCTCACTTGATCGTGTGTGTGTGCGTGTGTGTGTGTATATATATATATATATATATATATATATATATATATATATATATATAGTTAGGTTATTTTGTTTTAGGTAACTATTATGTGGATGTAAGGAGAATTCTGGACCAATAGATGAAAATAACGAATGACTATTATTTTGACGGTCTATGATATTACAATGGAATATCATGTACCATAATATCACTAAAATTTAATTAAAAGAGTATTTTAGATAATTAACTATATTTAAAAAAACAAAATTTTTGAATTTGAAGGGATAATTCTGATTTTTTTAAAAAAAATTAATTTTATTTCAATTCTAATTTAATTTGTAATCATAACCGGTTATAACTTATTTTATTATGTCAGAATGCGATTCTGTTAGAATGAAATTATGTTAGAATAACAGTTTATGACATCCTTTAAGAATACATAAATAAGAAGAAAACATGAATAAGTACATTATGAAACAATATACAAAATCGATTCTTAAACTAATAATATATCAAATAATTACATCCTATGATTGTGATACAAAAATAACATTCTTGAATAATAACAACATTCTAAAAGAATAACAAGTGTAATTTTTAAAAAACAACAACATTCTTAAACTGTGAGTGTGATCAATCTTTGATTCATTCTTCACATCCTTCCTATAAGGTCTTCAAGTCATTCCTATCACAAATGCATCAAAATCCAACAAAAAACACTAAGTTATTCTGAAAGAATAATATTGCTAAGATTCGTTTTATACATTCTGTCGGAATGCATTCTACTATAAGACACTCTTGTTCTCCATATTTTCTTTATTTCCACCTGAATGACAAACTCTTCAAAACCTAAAAAGAAAAAAAAAATACAATCAAAATCTAACAAAAACACTAATCCACTAAACGAACCGACTAAATATATATGACATTTTAATAAGCAAAAAAGATTCTACAAGAATCATTAAATCTAAAGTGCAATTACCAATTAATTCTGACAGAATATATATATATATATATATATATATATATATATATATATATATATATATATATATATATATATATATATATATATATATATATATATATATATGACATTTTAAATTTTGATAGAATACATACAACATAACAAATTAGCAAGTTGAAATTCTGACATAATAATTAATGCAATAAAATATGATCATAAAGCTTTTATTTGCAATGTTGGTTGGGTTAGACAATTCATAAAACACTTAGCATGCAAAACTAAAAGTGAGAATACATTTGATTCTTGAAGAAATACACACATTAAAATGAGGTAAAATCAGCGATGTCATAATTTTTTTTTCTTGTTTGTTCCTACCTAAACGAAGTAAAACAAACCACAGTTCTTTTGTGTGTATCAAGCCCAAAACAAAAGGCATTTAATCACAAGTTAACTTGCAACCTCATGAATATTGACCGCTTACTAAGTTTGAAAAGTGAAAACCAATTTCAAGGTGAAAAGCAAGTAATGCATAAATTGAAAACTAACAGCACGGGGTGGATTGATATTGAAAGTAAATAAAATATCTCACTTTCACTCTTTTAACAACATCTCACTAATTAATTTACCAAAAATCAATATAATAGCTATATGTCTAAAACAAACCCCCAAACACTCCAAATCAATAAAAACGAACTAATAAACTCAGATGTTTTAAGATTTTTTTTTTGACGTCATGCATTCTGCAATAGTTCGATATTTTACGGTTTAGTGAATTTGAAGGTATTTTCTAAATGATAACAGAAATGAGTGAAGTAATAAACACACCTATTTTTTTCTCTGTCACAATCTTCTTCATTTTCGACACCAAATCAACCTTATGAAACAAGAGGCAAGTAGGCGGAAGCCAGGAAACCAACAATGACTGACCGGTGGCCGGAAAAATGGTAAGAAACCGAGGGAAGCGGGAATCTTTGTAGATTTGTGTAAGAACATTGATTCTTCAACCAATACCTGCTTTTCAATCAAAATCAAAATCACCACCAACGCAGTGGAAATCGATTTCATAGAGGGTGGCTTGGTGGAATGTACAAACGAAACCCTACAGATGGTGATGGTCAATGATTTTTAAGGCCAATCGTTTGAAGATAAAGATGGGAGAAGACTAGGTTTTAGGAAGTTAATAAATTACCATAATTAAATATGTAAAGATTATTATAATACTCTTAAATGATTTATTTAATGATTTATTATTTCCTCAATTCTTATTGGTGCATACATACATAGAATAGTTGCTAGAAACATTTGAACCTAGGTCTCTCTCTCTTTCTCTCTTATATATATATATATATATATATATATATATATATATATATATATATATATATATATATATATATATATATATATATATATAGAGAGAGAGAGAGAGAGAGAGAGAGAACCAATAGAAAACACATAAACCTAAAAAAAAAATCCCTGGAAACCCTATAAATACATAAAAAAAAAGGGGGAAATCTCCATAGAAGTTCTAATGTTTAACGATAACTTACGAAAAAGTCCCAATCTAAAAATCTGTTTACGAAAAAGCATTAATTAACGGTAAAAATGACGATTTAACCCATTATTTTATCATAATTTACAAAATAAATCCCAAAATAAAACTAAGTGATGATTTGGCCATTTTATCCTTGTAACATACATTTTACTGGTTTTATTGCTAGCCTAAACGCCTAATCATTAAATGAGCTAACGAGATGGATATGTTGAGTTATATAATATTATGTTTATCATAAAACTTGATATCCCGATGTATTGTATATTTTTTAGAATATAAAATGCATCCAATGAAGATTGCAATAATTATATAAACTAGCAACAACTTCTTTATTTTTTTAGTTTATAAGAAATTTCAAATTGTCTATCTAATCTTATGTAACCTAGTATATCCATCTCTTCAGCTCATTTCTCACACATTTTTTCCAGAAAAATACATCTTACACCATCCCCATTGGCAACCAAATGTTTGGTTGCCATATTTCAATTAAAAAAAATTAAAAAATCCTTTAAAACCAACGACTAGGTTGCTCCACCAAACCTTAGTTGTCAATTTCATTTCTTTTTTATTTATTTATTTGTTATAACTCTTTTGCACTTTAAGCATTATATTGTAATTAGTTTAATTTTATTTTTACTAATAAAATAAACAAAACACACTACAATACATAAAATAATTTTGTCTACAAATAAAGACTAGTATTGATATATGTTAAGAATTTTTTTTTTGAATTTTTTTGAGTTGTCTATATGGTCTTAAAAACAGTAGAAAATTTTGGGTTATAATTTTAAAAAGGTATAATATTTAGATTTTATAATATAATAAAAAATAATTATAAATAATATAAAAGTTTGGTTTGGGTTGGGTTGCTAATGGGTGTGAAAAGTTGTTTTAGTTTGATTGTGTAGGTGGAAGAGAGATAAATTATTTTTTTAATTGATAGTTGGGTTGGTTTTGGTTGTGAATGGGAGTAGTCTTAGCGGTTTCATTACTGACCTAGATACATAGTCATAAATGAGTTGATGAGATTGATATCAAATTTTACAGTAAATGTAGCGTTATCTAACCCATCGTACTAATATCTTATTAGCTCATTTAATGACTAGACATCCAAGTCAACAATGAAATCGGTAAAATGTATGTTACATCGAGAAAAATGGTCAAATTATCACTTAATTTTAGTTTGAGACTTATTCGTAAATTATGGTAAATTAACGGGACTTTAATGGAACCATGTAAGTAATGACACCGATAAACCGGGATCAAGGGGTCAAATCTTCATTTTTACCGGTAAATCATCTTTTTTCGTAAACAAATTTTAGTTTTGGACTTTTTCGTAAATTATGATAAAGTATTATGACTTTTCTGGAGATTTCCCTAAAAAATACTTTGAGATACCAAATCTCTCTCTCTCTCTCTCTCTCTCTCTCTCTCTCTCTCTCTCTTTTTTTTTTTTTACTTTATAGGCCTGAAAATCGATACTTATTAAACAAATTCAATGAAAATTATTTTGAAAAAAAAACTCATTTTTTTGTTTTCAACAATATTAGTTAAAAAAATTTGCAATTTTTAGGCCTATAAAGTCAATAAAAAAATTAGATATCTCAAAATATTTTTTCTATGTATTTCTGTTGATTTTCTAGGGTTTCAAAGGTTTCCAAAGTGTATGCATTTTCTATTAATGTTATATATATATATATATATATATATATATATATATATATATATATGTGTGTGTGTGTGTGTGTGTGTGTGTGTATGTGTGGATTTTTGATGTGGTATGCTAACCAGGGTTGCCATGTCATATGAAATGCCACATCATCATCTAAAAGTATGAAACACTCTGAAGCGGGGATCAAACACAAGACCTCTCATTTGGTAGCAAGGATTGTTAACCATTGAGCAATGTGATATTTTGGTTGTTACCTTCATACTAAACTTATATATTATCTCGTATTGATCCATTAAACACATTTTTTGAAAAGACATTCATATATGTGGTTTTTGATTCATCAAGCTTCAAGAACCAAAGAACAAGAAACCCTAAATTGAAATCAGATCTGGAACACATAAACTGAAGAAACCCTTAATCGGAATCATATTTGGATAGATCTTCAAGAAACTTGTGTGTTTATACCGACTTTCCGGTCCCCGAGCAAAAGCCTTTTTCTTCACACATATCACTTATATACATAGGCTAGACAAATGTGTCGCGACAACCCTTAGGTCGTATTGCGACCTACCCGTCTTCCTAGTGTTTGCCACATGTCCACACGTGTGGAGTCTCCTGCCACCTATCCCTTATTCACATCACGACTACCTTGTTGTCGTGTCATGACTACCTTATTGCTGCGCCGCGACTCTTGCCACAGATTAGTCTCTACCACATATCACACTCTGGTGACATGTAGCCACATTGACGTGCCACAACTTTAACCTGTCGCGTTGCGACTTTGCCATATATTTCTCTTTTGTCACGCGTCATGTTCCGGTGACACGTGTCTATATCTTGGACACGTCGACGCGTCGCGACTCTCATTTCCTTTTTCTAGACTTTGCTCAACATGCTATGTCCAAAACTACGTTTTACACGCCCAATGGTGTATAATCAAATACTTAAATTTTCGGTCGTTGCATTGAGTTCATAATGTGCCAAGATTTTTGAGTTTGAATTTATATGTTTCATATTCAGTTTTTTGAGTTTTTAGTTTAGATTTCTTGGGTTCTTGGTATTGTTCTTGAGTTACACCATCGAGGTTATATATATTAATCCATCGTACTTCATGATATATATGTTTAATACAAAGGTATCAACCAAAAGATCAATCGACTCAATGATTAACAATCCCCTGATTGCAAAGGAGAGGTCTCATGTTCAACCCCTCCTTTAATGTTGTTTTATTTTTATTTTTAAGATGCTAGATGACATGACAACTTTAGTTAACACAACAAGTCTGGTCACGATCTCACGTCAACTAATTCAATCTATATATGCATGTCACATCATCAAAGAATGGCATGTCAACATGTCACTGAATAATCTGATGTTGACAAGGAAAATGAAAAATAAACAAATTAAAAAGCATGATATTTGAATTAAAAAATTAAATACCAGAATCGAAAAACGTAAAAGCTTGTTATCTTTTATTACGTTTACCCATCATAAAAATGTAATGATCTTTAAAATATCACAACTACAAATTTTCTTAATTCGAACAACAAAATATTCTATAATAATATTATCAAATTTTAAAATATAAATAATATACAATTTTGCAAAAACACACATTCTTGATACGTGGAACATATGATATAATTTAATTAATAGAATGATTAAGGAATTAAAACTTTGTGGCCAATCTTTAATCAAGTTTCAATGCAATGATATCATGATGCTCTTAATAAATACTAGTTGTGAGACCCGTATATTATACGGGTTGATTAAACCAAAATGTTAAGTACGAACAATTAAATAGAAATTTTATTTGAATTTGAAATTGAAATAAATGAAAATTATGAGAAAAAAAACATGCAAAAAATAAATAAATTAAAATTATGTGTTTAGTTATAACAAAATGTTAAACATAAAGGTTTAAACTATAAATTTATTTGAAATTGAATTTAAAATTTGAAATTAATAGTCATTATGGTAGGTTTAATTTATGGAAACTAAATTAATGATATATTGAAAATAAAAATTAAAGTAATGACAAGTGGAAAATAAATATATCTCAAATTATAACAAAATAACATGTGGCTAATTTTATGAAAGAAGGACACGTGGCAAAATGATTTTCATTTATTAGGGTAGATATAGATATATTTCATTATTCACATATCCATGCCTAAACAGATTCAATAAAGTTTTGATATATTAAGTGTTTATCATTTGTAAATAAGTCAAATTCGAGCTTTTTATGCCTTTCCAACAATACAATTGTTTATTGAGATGACCTGTATACTAACCTTTAATTTAAGAATCTATATTTTTTTAATAGTCCACTTTTAGAGTAAATTACAGTTTTGGTCTTTGTGGTTTACACATATCTTCAACTTTAGTCCAAGTTTTGAAATTTTGATATGACTCATAGATATGGTTTTTAATAGTTACGCATGTTGTCCCTGAGACTAGCTCCCTCAATTCCTATCCGTTAGAAATGTCAAAAAGTTCCGTGGGGGCCCATCCCGTTTGGAAGATTTTTTTTTAAAAAACGGGGGTAGGGACAAGGTTAACATCCGTTTTAATTTCAAGGGCGGGGGCGGGGTAGGCAATCCCGTCCTGAAATCCCCATGGGGACCCCGTTAATAAATTACATATATATTTACATATATTAATTATATAAATATAATAAACAATAACATGATTTTGAGCTTCCAAAATTCATCAAAAAACATGTTTTTAAGTTGTTACTATAATTTTTTAAAATGTCATAACTTTTTTATTTTTAACATATAAAATTCTACTATAAATAATTATTTGTTACCTAAAAAATAACTTCTTTTAGCCTAAATAACAACTTCTTTTAGCCCAAAAAAAAAGTAGCCCAAAATCAATCGGAGGTGGAGTCGGGGGTAGGAAGGCTGAACATTCCGGGGGCGGGGGCGGGAGATGCACTTCCCGTCCCGTTTGCCCCCGTTGACATCCCTACTATCCGCTAGATGCTTGTAAAGTTATTGTTATAACCTATTATTTTATCTACATTTTGATATTATTAATAACTCCACGTACTATTTGTGTATAATGCTAAAATCAAGCCTTAAAGGCTTTCAACCGACTTCTTTGTCACTCCCTTTAAGCAGGGTCGGTCTGTTAATTTTGAGGACCCTATTCGAATAGTAAGAAAATGGGCCCCTAAATAAAAAGAAACTAATTATTAATTAAAAAACATATGAGAAGTTAGTAAGAGCAAAGATCTGAACCTTGGTTGATTAGTAAAGGAAGAACAATATCAGCATGTATATGTTATCTAGATAAGTAGAAAACTGAATAACTAATTATAAAAGAAAGCGAGGGAGACGAGAATCACCCTGGTCGTCTTAAAAGAGAGGGCAAACACACTTCCCTTCATCCGACTGAGCTATCAGAAATTTGATAAAATTATTACATAATCTGATAAATATTATATAAGAATCTATATAAATTGGCTAAAAATCGGGCCCTATTTTTTTCAGGCCCTGTGTGGTCGTACACCCTGCACCCCTTTAGGATCGGGCCTACCTCTAGGCATTTCTATTTCCCACCTCCTTTTCCCTCCTCTACCTCCCTAGTAGCCGATAAGCACCACTTCCATATCTCTACTCTCTGACACTACCTACGTCTTCATTACCAGACACATCCCCATCTTCATCACTTCGGTAACTTTCAAGCAACACCCACCATATCCATCTTCGTTATCGGCTACTTAACCATCGCCGTTGTTTTGTCCTTCATCTTTCTACTAGCTTCTGATGGACCATGCATTCATGCACCATGACGTTGCTACCATTTGTCATCTACTTCAGACCATATATGCCTCCTCCTTCTACTCCTACTAGTTCTCCTACCACCCAATAATTAGAAGGTTTTATTTTCTTTGTCTGTCATCTTCTTGGGTGTGAGACTTAAGGTAAATATTTATTAAGAACTTTGATAATGAGTACAATGAACAAGGTTTATTCATTTAACATGAGCATCTTATACACTGACAACTTCAGGGACCACACATGCAACTATTGGAAACTACATGGACAATACATGTCAAAAAATCAAAAGTTACACTAAAATTGCAGATTTTTGTACAACATAGGGACCAAAACTGTAATTTAATCTATTTTTATTAATAATATGACATACACTGATACCATCAACAATAATAGAATAAGGTACAAGATTGAGCCGGAATATAAAACAAACTGCATTGCATTGTATCCCATAAACTATAAGAAATATATAACTTTTATTTGAATAATTTGAGAAAGGGTAATATATTACACTGTACAGTGTACAAGATTGAGCCGGAATATAAAACAAAGTGCGTTCCATTTTATCCCATAAACTATAAGAAATATATAACTTTTATTTGAATAATTTGAGAAAGGATAATATATTACACTGTACAATATTGTGCATTTTATGTTGTAAACCTCTCATAAGGTAACACTAAAACCTAAAATACACTTTACAAAGTAAAATAAAATAGTACAACGGATATTTCGTTGTGTAGGCTTCTAATTAAGTTCTATCTTAGATGGCCAACGATAACTGTATGCAGTTTGTTGTCTAGCTGTTGTATGGCTATAACAGTCTCCACGGGTTAACTGGGATACTCTCTTTGCAATAAGATCATAGCTTTAGCCAATAAATCCTACCATGGTAATTAACTTGTATCTTATATATGCCATAGAAGTTGTACATTAATCCTCCACCCATCAAATTAACCTAAGACAAGACTTCATCGAATAGGAAATCACTTGAAAACCCATCATTGTTGAGAAAATCCATATCTAAATAGCCATGAGAGCTAGTGGATGCACAAGAATCTTCATTGTCAAACCACATGAATGGTGGACCCTCATGACCTGAAGAACCCAATTGATTATGCTGCCATATCTCATTCCACTCTAAAGCAGGGGACGAATTATGAGAATAACCATCATTGGCTGACGACACGTTGTCGGACACGGACACATCAGTACTTTGGGTCTTAGACTCGACTTCTTGTTTTATCGAGGGCTGGACTTGGAAATTTGTAATAGCTGAGGGGCTGTTTGAGAGAGAATGAGGGTTTTTGGAGGCGCCCCCATTAAAATCAAGGACAACTCCTGAGTGTGAAAAATTATTCAGAGTTGGGCAAGTGTGGTGGCCAAAGTATGTGATGTGATACATATTTGATTCATCTTCCAATTTCTGAACCTGTTTTTGCGCCTTACACCCGTGATCGGGTTTGTGGGTGCATCGGTAATAACACCTGTAAAACCCCCAAACAAATATTAGATTTTTATGGTAAAAATGTTATAATTAGTATTAAAGTACTCGATGGAAAAAATAAGAATATATGACTAGGTAAGACCTTGGGGATTGGGAGTTGAGGATCATTTTTTGACCATATTTCCTCCATGCATAACCATCTTCAATTGTAACACTTGTTATCACCCTTGAATCTATGGTCCTTCTGCAAATATTAAACAAGCAAGAACATATATGTTAACATATGTAACTGTACCTTAGAGACAATAATAAGTTCGTTTATATTTGGTTTTGATGACATTGTATTTGGTAGATAAATATATATACATCAAGATTCAAGTACTTGTATATATGTACCTTCTCTTGTAGCAACCTCTCCGTTCCTTCAAAGCCGGCGCCGGTTTCTTCCTGTTTTTAACTTCCGGTGTCTGGTCACCGGACGTAGCCAAAGTCATATCGGGACTCGCCGGAGCACCGGCAAACTCTCCGGAATCACAAGATCTCAACATTGAAAGGCCACGGGAGAAAGATCCAAGTATTTCCATCACAAGATCTTCAACAGAAACCGACCCATCATTATAAGCTCTCCGGCAAAGTAAAGCCTGTAGCTTCTTTGCAGAATCTTCGCCTTTAATTAGGGTTTCGTTCAATCTTTTCTTGTTCTTTTCCATATTGTGATGATATATATATAAATACAGATGATATCTCAGATGTGTTATCTATGGATATAGGCTAAAGTGAAGATGAAGTGATGGACTGTTGCTTTATATATGTATTTAATTTAAGAGAGAAGGTAGGAAGGAAGCATGTAAATAACTTCGACGAAATTTCCACAAAGTGAAAGAGGAAATCTAGAAAAAAACTGGAATGACGTCATTCAAATGAGTCATGCTGGCGTTGTGTTTTGTGCTTATCTGTCAATCAATAATTGATATGACCCAAATAAAGTGGTGAACATACCGAATACTCCGGCCCGTATTGGAAGGCTTCTAGGCTCCTACCGCTTTTGTGACCGCATTTTTGGAAATTTTGACGACAACGTCCGTCCGTTACTTTTTTTTACTATTAAATAAATATAATACTATTAAATTTTCTTTATTTTTTATTTCATTTAGGGTAAATAATATTATATTTGTGCATGCGATTTTGTGTGTGTGTGTTTTTTTTTAATAAGTATAGTTCTTTATCATTAAGCTCAAATTTCTTAATTTCAATCTTTAGCATTAGCCATAGTCGGTATGGATGAGCATATGGACCGGAAACCGGTACTGGAACAAGAAACCGATGGAACCGATCGGGCCGGAACGGAGACTCTATTATTGGCAATTTTTGGAACCGGCCCAAAATCGGGAGCTGACCCGGACCAGCTTATAATTACAAAATAAGGTGATTCCATCACCAACATTCATTAGTATCTGACTTTTTGGTTGATGAATATCCAAGGAAAATATCATGGGACATTTTACTTCGTATTTTTTGATGCTGATAAAGACAACTACATCAACTACTATAAAAGGTTGATCGATTTAGAAAAATTCGGTGGTTTGATTGATTACAATAACACCCTATGGAATGGCTCAGTGGTTGCCCCACCAGATGCACTAATGAGAAAGTTCGTAAGGTATTACAGAAATTTTGTGTTGGAGCTCAACAAAGCCTAAATCGTTGATCCATGGATTGAGATATGCATGCTTCCTGTTGGTGACGGCATACCCAATTATATAAGTGTAATTGTTTAGGTTGTTATAAGGGTATATCACTTTTAAAAACGGAAAAATGCCGGCTATAAACATTTTTTTGGGTTGAATTCCAAATAATAGACATAAAATATGTTGCTATTTCTTGAGGACATGTTCCAACATCGAAGACGCGACAAAACCAGAATCGGAACCGGAACCAATAGAATCAGAACCGGTAGAATCGGCGGTCCGTTTTGGTTCTAAATTTCGACCAACTTTGGTTCCCGGGATGGGTCCGGTTCCAGCCCGGTTGGTTCCATTGCTCATCCCTAATAGTCGGTATTTTATGTTACGCCTTCGATTATCTTTGGTTGCTATTGTGAACACCGTAAACTAGAGGGATATATACACCAAAGTTTTAATATTTTTAACTATTTGACAAAAAGTCATAATTTTTTTTATAGTAAATCCTAATTATCGGCAGTTTTTGACACGTTTACCCTTTTTTATCGGCTAACCAGTAATTAGGACTTTATTGTCAAAAAAATAAAAGTTTAAGACTTTATTGTCAAATTGTTGAAAATATTAGGACTTTAGTGTATAGTCTTAGTTTCCTTAGAAACAAATAATTTTATCATCCTCATGAGATCGAATTCATAGCCCAAAAACGTTTAATTGTGATTTTCGTCATAACACAATTGTTTTTATTACCATCATCATCTTTACCCTGCTACAATCATGATCAGGGGAAACCGATGCAAAAGAGAGAGCGATAAAATGTGAGAAGACCTGTAAAACTTTCTTTTTTGTTCGCCGCCAAATCTTGTGTAACACCATAAATTTTCAAACAAAATTTTCGTTTAAAAACCTAATTATCTCATTTCAAAACCACAAATTCCACAAACATCAAGTTATCAAAACAAATGTTTCAAAACTGTTTACAACACGAATTCAGGATTCTCCAAAAACATATCTCCAACTCAAGTGTGTGTACAATCAAGCCGGTGCCTTCCCGTGATCCTGAGAGGTACCTGAAACACATAACACATAACTCGGTAAACACGAATCTTAGTGAGTTCCCCAAAATACCACACACGTCACATTAGCCACTCGCGGCTAACTCAATACGACCCTCCGATCAACATGTCTTAGTGGAGACCCTCCGACCCCATAACTCGGATGGACCCTCCGGTCCTTACTCAATAAGCTCATAATAATAATACTCAGCATAAATCACAAAGACATAATTCAGAATATCACAATATACAGGTAAGCACATAAGACATCCCGGTCACCACAAAGATACCACCCATGGTAAGTATAGTGAGAAGACTCGCCTCGCAAGAAATCGGATAATATCGAACTCAAATCACCGGTCTAGCCTCCGCCTAAAACATACAACAATTATCCCTAATTAATATCGACTCTCAAGAGGCTAAAATAACCCTCTACAAACTCACAGAAGGGTAAAAGACCATTTTACCCCTCAATGGCCTTAATAGTCCACAAATTGACCAAACCCTAAAAGTCAACCAAAAGTTAACGCCAGCAAGTACGTTGCGCGTACAAGATCTCTACGTTGGGCGTACTGCGATGCCACAAATGCATCGGGGATTCTCAACCCTACATTGTGCGTATTGGGATTACACTCGGCGTACGCCCTAATTTTGCTCTTTCTACTATTTTGGTCTTAATCAGTTAAGACCTTGGCTCATATCACAGATCTGGACTCCCTAAAGGCTCTTACTCCATAAAGTCAGTGACTTTAAGCCTTTGTATGGCTGATAAAGTCACAAACACCCAAAACTCTCATTATCTTATCTCAAAATGCTCATATCTCATGCATGGGTTGATTCAAACGTCCAAGTCTCGATTTTTATGATACTATACCCCTAAAGACACTCAAAGGAGTTGCTCATAATCTCTGGAGCTCATTTTCTCATAAAGCATGCAACTTTGGGACCAAAACCCTAAAATGGTCTAACATGATGCACAAAACAAAAGAGTGGGAAATCTTTGAGCTTTATACCTTCAAATGAAGTTCCCAACACAGATATGCTCAGATCTATAGCCTGGACTCCCACTACTTCTTCTTTAAAGCCCCTTTTTCACTTCAAGAACACACAAAATCACTTAAATGCTCTCAAATGGACACATACAAGCTCAAGAATGAGGATTAGGGTTTCAGAGGGTTGCTTGTCTAAGAATGATGTCCAGGAATGAGGCCATCATATCCTTTATATAGGGACACACCCCAAATTAGGGTTTCCACTCTGGGCCTAATACCCTAACGTACCCTCTGGTACGCCCAGCGTACTAGGTGGCTTTCGTGTCACAAACACGCATATGAGTACGCTGAGCGTACACTCACGTACGCCTCGCGTACTCATTTACCACCTTTTCTCAATAAGGGCTAAACTTGACAATTACCAAAAGAACAAGGGCTTAAGGTATACCTGGACTTGGGATGTTACAATTCTCCCCCACTAGAATCAGACTTCGCCCTCGAAGTCAGGCTTCGAAAATAACTTTGGATACTACTCGCGCTTCTCGGACTTCGGCTCCCAAGTGCACTTGGACCCCTTCCGATGTTGCCACTGGACCTGAACCAGAGGCACCTCCTTGTTCCTCAGAACCTTCACTTTCTGATCCAAAATTGCAATTGGTCTCTCAATATAATTCAAGCTCGCATCAACCTGAATGTCCTCTAATGGTACCACTGCCGTCTCATCGACTACACACTTCCTTAGCTGGGACACGTGGAAGGTGTTATGAATCTGGCTCAACTCTACTGGTAGCTCTAACCGATAGGCCACCTTACCTACTCTGGCAATCACTCTGAAAGGACCAATGTATCGATGCCCTAGCTTACCCCATTTCCTGAATCGGATCACGCAGTTCCATGGGGATACCTTTAGGGGGACAAAATCTCCAACCTGGAACCCTAGCTCAGATCGTCGCCGGTCCGTGTAATTCTTTTGGCGAATCTAGGTTGTTAGTAACCTCTGTATGACCTGCTGAATCTGCTCGTTCGTCTTTAGTACTATCTCAGTGCCACCCATCATTCGCCGCCCTACCTCTCCCAAACAAATGGGAGTCTGACACCTCCTACCACAAAGAAGCTCAAAGGGAGGCATACCAATACTCGAATGATGGCTTTGTTGTAAGAAAACTCAGCCAAGGGCAAATAAGTGTCCCAACTTCCTCCAAAGTCCATAACACATGCACGTAGCATGTCCTCAAGCGTCTGAATCGTCCGCTCGCTCTGCACGTCTGTCTGTGGATGGTACACAGTACTGAAATGAAACCGAGTACCCAACTCCTCATGAAATTTCTTCTAGAACCTGGAAGTAAATCGGACGTCCTGATCTGACACTATCGAGGTTGGCACTCCATGCCGAGCTACCACCTCTTTCACATAAATATCGGTCAGTCTCTCTACGGAAGAGTTCTCACTGATAGCGAGGAAGTGAGCACTCTTCTTCAGCCGGTCCACAATCACCCAAATCGCGTCAACCCCACGCGCAGTTCTCGGCAACTTGGTGATCAAGTCCATAGAAATCTGTTCCCACTTCCACTGAGGGATCTCTAAAGGCTGCAAAGGAGCATGTGGGCGTTGGTGCTCTGCCTCAATCCGATGACAAGTCAAGCACCTCTCTACAACCCATGCCACGTCCCTCTTAATACAAGGCCACCAATAATCTCTCTTCAGGTCCAAATACATCTTAGTGGCCCCTGGGTGGATCGAGAATCTCGATCTATGTGCCTCCTCCAACAATACACGGCGAGATCCGTCTGTAAAGGGCACCAAATCTGCCCATGGGAAGTTATAAGCCCATGACTGTTAGTCATAAACTCGGAAACTAGCCCAATCACACGCTCTCTCTTGCGGTTCTCCAGTCTCACAGCCTCTACCTGAGCCTCTCGGATGGTATCTAAGACTGGAGTCATCACCGTCATCCTCATACACACATCCCGGATCGGAGAGCTCTCGGCTCTGCGACTCAAGGCATCGGTTACCACATTAGCCTTGCCTGGGTGATATAGTATCTCACAGTCGTAGTCCTCACTACACCTAACCATATCCTCTGTCTCATATTCAAGTTGGACTGATCCATCAGCTACTTCAGGCTCTTATGGTCCGTGTATATGGTACACCGGACACAATAAAGATAGTGGCACCAAATCTTGAGGGCAAACACTACCGCCCCCAACTCCAAATCATGGGTGGGATACCTCGTCTAATGAGGCTTCAGCTGCCTCGACGCATATACTATCACGTGAACCCTCTGCATCAACATTGCACTCATCCCTGAAATAGACGCATCACAATAGACTACGAAGTCCTCCACTCCCTCCGGAAGGGCTAACACCGGAACTTCGCACAATCTCTGGCGAAGAGTCTCGAATGATGCCTACTGCTCGGGCCCCCAAACAAAAGTAACACCCTTCCGGGTTAATCTGGTGAGAGGAACTGTAATCTTGGAGAAATCCCTGATAAATCTCAGATAGTAGCCAGCTAATCCTAGAAAACTCCTGATCTCGGATGGGGATCTCGGCACCTCCCATCGCATAACTGCCTTAATCTTGGCCGGATCGACCAATATCCCATTCTGATTAATGAGGTGTTCCAAGAACTGGACCTCTCGTAACCAGAATTCACACTTGGAGAATTTGGCATAAAGCCTCTCCGACCTCAAAACCCCAAGAACCTCATGCTGCTCTCTGGTCCTTACCAAGATGTCATCGATGAACACGATCACCGATTGATCCAACATAGGCCTACACACTCGGTTCATGAGATCCATGAACGTTGCCGATGCATTGGTGAGCCCGAAAGGCATCACCACAAACTCGTAATGCCCAAAATGAGTTCTAAAGGCCGTCTTCTGAATATCCTCCTCATATATTGTAACACCGTAAATTTTCAAACAAAATTTTCTTTTAAAAATCACATAATTCTCATATCACGTTTCACGAAAGTTCCATTTAAATTATTTACAAAACACAACTCTATATTTTTTAATAATAATAATCCAGGATCCTCAAATCACAACTCCTTCTCTGGTGTGTACAATTGAGCCGGTGCCTTCCCGCGATTCTGAGAAAACCTGAAACACATAACACATAACACGATAAGCACGAAGCTTAGTGAGTTCCCCAAAATACCACACACACATCTCATCAGCCACTCGAGGCTATATCACTGTAAGACCCTCCGGTCAATGTGTCTCAGTGGGACCCTCCAGTCCCACGGTTCGTTGGACCTTCTGGTCCGGTCTGTAAAGCTCCGCATAACATAAATCACAAAGACATAATGCATAGCATACAACATAAAGCAGGATAATATAATACTCAATGTAAACACATAAGACCCTCCGGTCACACATAGTACCACCCTAGGTAAAGTATAGTGAGAAGACTCGCCTCGGATGATGAACAACCCCTATAACGTTGCTGCTACGCACTGGCCTCTAACTCTGAGCCAAAACCACAATTAACCAATTTAGAAACTAAGTCCAGACTCTCACTCATTAGGTCTAAAGGAAGACCACTAACCAGCCCATTAAAAGCCTAAAACCTATTAGGCCCACCAAGGCCCAATAATAAATGGGCTCACCCGAGGCCCACTCTCAAAATTAAATGGCAAGCCCAACACAAGGGCCCAAGGCAAAATTATAATATTTCTCTGCTCATAGTCTCAAATTTATAAGCCCAAAGATTCAGGCCCAACCCTCACGACCCATGATAAGATCCAGCCCAAAAAGCCCACAGTGAAGTTACGTGGGGCGTACCTCTCTTGGTACGCTCAGTGTACTCACACATGCATAAAACCGATCTGCGACTCTAACCCAGTACGCAGGGCATACTGGAACTTACGTTGGGCGTACACCCAATTTTGTATTAGTCCATTCTCTTGGTCTTAACCCATTAAGACCTTAACTCATTTCTCAGATCTGGACTCCCTATCATCTCTTACTCCATAAAGTTAGTGACTTTAAGCCTTTGCATGGCTGATATCGTCACAAACACATAAAACTCTATTTCTCTTAACTCAAAATGCTCAAATCTCATGCATGAGTTGATTCTAACGTTCAAGACCTCATTTTTATGGATCCTCGCCACTAGAAACACTTAAAAGGACAAATATTAAGCTCTGGAGTGCAACAACTCATAAAGCCTCAAGCTTTGGACCAAAAGACCTAAAATGGACCATATCATGCACAAAACAAAAAGGATGGAAAAGCTTTGAGCTTTATACCTCCAAATGATGCTCCAACAACAGAAAAGCTCAGATCCAGAGCCTGGACTCCAACTCTATTCTCTTCCATGATCCTTCTTCACTCCAAAAATTCCACAATAACACTTATAATCTCACAATGGCCACACACAAGCTCAAGAACGAGGATTAGGGTTTAGGGGTTTATTGAATGAGGATGGTGATCAAGAATGAGGCCATCTCATTCGTTATATAGGGACACTCCTCTTAATTAGGGTTTTCTTTTGTGCCTAGTACGCCCAGCATACTAGGTGGCTTAGCTTAAATGTTATGCGCATGAGTACGCTAAGCGTACACACACGTACGCCCAGCGTACTCCGCTGCCAACAATTTCAACTAAAGGACTTATCTTGCCAAATCATCAAATTGTCATCTTTTCCTTGACATAACCCCGTTTCCCACGAACCTCATGCCCTCGGATACTGATGAGATGCCCTAATCTCCTAGCAACTCGTCACAACCCCGAGACTCCCTCATGCCCCGTTTGCAGCCCACGAACCCTAATCACGGACAATCAGAAACAGGATGTTACAATTCTCCCCCCCCCCCCCCCCCCCCCCGCTTGAATTAGATTTCGCCCTCGAAATCGCTCCTTATCAACACATATATCGAACCGATAACCCAAAAAGCACCACCGAAAGGACCTCTTATCATACAACAATCTCTTCCAAAGACACCTAATCCTAACAGGAACTCCCAACCCCGAAGAAGGACAGATCCATCTGTCGTTGCAGTACTTGATCTGAATCTTTCTGAACTTGAAAACTCTACCCTCTCAAAACATCATGTTAATCTCTCATCGATTAACAGACTCTAAGAACACTCTACAAACTCCGATTCTCTAATCGATCCCGGTCGAACTCAAGAGGAACGAAAAGGTCATAACCCACTAAGGACCCACCGCCTGAACAACTATCAGAACTTATCGGAAAAAATAAATCCCAAAAATCTGACCTCAAACACAAGAAAAGACCATACTCACTTGGAAGTATCCTCTGACACCCATAGACATAAGCCCCAGCTTCCTTTAAGATTTCCCCTTCAATACTAAGCAGCAGGTCAGCTCCCAACCCAATAGATGAACCTCTAAAGGTTACTCATTGCAAACCAAAATGTCTCGCCGACTTCCTTCTCACAATAACTATCTCGGCTTATCGCGACACACAAGTCACGAAGTTCGCTTTACCCCAAGCGAATGTTATAACTCATCTGAAATCATCTCGCTTCCGACCTTTGTCATCTACCACCCACTGGTTCCATGCGTCTCGCGAGTATTCTCATACCAATGAAACTGACCCACTCCGATATAAGTAATCAGATGAAGATCAATACCCCTCAAAATGAAACCCATCTACAAAACCGAAACCTCATCTCGCCTACTCAACACACGAACGAATCCAGACTCAAGCTCGAGAGTCTAATTCAACAATAGACCTGGAACCACTCAATTCCAATCTAGTACTCGAATCATGAACCAAGATTCGCAAATTTAAGCACACACCTTCTCCCTAATTTCTTTTGACACGAAGACCCCCGTCTCACCCCTGGTTCGTAAACCAGGCTCCCGAATACTCAAACGGTAAGGCTACCCAAGCCTAAGAACTCCTCTGCGCCATACTCTGACTAGTGAATACTATAGCCCCCCCCCTCCCGGACAGAACAATATTCACTCTTATCGACTACCGAGTGCTACGGTCTCCCCTGTAGTCTTGTAATACTCTCTCACTAACTAATAAATACCACGGCTCGCCGTAGTATCACAACCCATTCCCACTATCCAGTGAATGCTACGGCTCCCCGTGGTATCACAACACTCTATCTCTAATCAGCGAGTACTACGGCTCCCCGTAGTATCACGACACTCTCTTTCGCTGACTCATGGATGCTACGGCTCTCCGTAGTCTTACAACATCTCTCGCTTACTGACTCACCGTGGGATCACTCCACGGTTTCTCCAGATAATCCCAAGAGAATACTTCCACCCGGATCAACTTGCTTTCTTATCACCCCATAACCTCATCTTCATACATCACCACACTGAGTTTACCAACTCATGTTCCGCAGTTCAACATAGATAGGTGCTTACACTCACCCAGCTTATGCACTACCACTCCTGATGCAAATTCTCGTAAGCCAGGCACTTATCTCAACACAGGTACACCCTTATACAGTCTCGCTCTGGGGACAATTAACTAATGGGTTCCCACTAGAATAATAATCACTCGATACTCCACTTACAACTCAAATCTCAAAATAATTCAAAAGTTTAGGGCGCCATACTCAGATAACCCGGTACACCATCACAAAATCTCATGATATCTTGTCACGTACACTGATCTTCCACTTGCACAGCTCTGAACCTCGAAATACTTCAATTCACAAATTGAAACACGGGAAATTGTCAACGACTGAAAACACGTTGACAAAATCCGAAGCTCCACCTCTACTGATCACTACCCAAAGGAACTACTCATACCGAATCTAAAATTGGTCGACAAACCAAATGTTGCCCTCTTCTAGGGTATAGATTACAATCTATACCTATACCTACAAATCTCAGCTATTGCACCCTGCCTCATCCACCAATAACCCAGGTCTCAAGTGTTCGCACCGCAGATCTCCATAACCAGTTCCCTAACCACACTTGAACGAATCGTTGATCTTCCCAATTGACTACCCAGTTCTCCCCCACTCAGGGTTCGAACCATCACCAGTGGGCATACTAACAATTTACTCCATAGATTGTTCCACCAAGTACATCACACTTAACTCATGGAACATACCACGCAAACACTCAATGATCTTCCCGATGGAAGCCAAGCAACTCCAAATATCTCGAAACTCAGACAAAAACCTCAAAATCCTCCCAGCGCGACTGCCTCTAGACATCTCGAAATCTCAGACCGATATTCCGCCGGACAGCTCAGCTGTTCCGAAAATCCTGATCCTCAGTCCATAAATAATGCCCTATCACGCACCACGTATCTGACTCCTCGACACGCCTCCCAACATGGGAATCATCATCAAAGCACGGAACCTCATTCTCACAACCGATACACTACATAACAACGACGGCCACCGCCCTGATATATTCCTCTTAACCACCTGAAACCGCAACAAAAGAAACGTGCTACACTCATATAGGCACCTTCCTGGGTCTCTTCCATCTCAACCTCCACTAATGACTCCTTGGTACCAGAAATACCTCGCAGCAGACAAACTGCCCACATACTCTGATGAAAAAGTCACCACCAATGCTACCCCACGGGGGTTTTCCTCCAAACTCTGAAAGCGGAAACTCGATATCTCCTTCGCTTCTCCCGGAAAACGGGAACAACGCAACTCTTTCTATAGAAGGTGACGTCTCATCCATCAACCGATGGCCCAACTCAGACCTCAATCCTCCAATAAGCATCATCTCTACTCATCCCTGAGCCTTGTGACTCCCACTAACATCTTGTTGGATTAGTGTCTAAGTCCATAACTATTTTGGTATGTACTTGACCCGATGGTGCATGGTTCTTTTGGGTTGCCTTCACCGAAACAACTTGATAGGATGAATTATGGAGAGAAAGGATTAAATATGATTTATTAATATATTATGAGAATAATATATTAAAGGAGAAATCATATTGGTTAATTAATATTAGACAAGAATTAATAAGAATTAAGTTTGTGGCTAAAAGAGATTAATTAAACTTAAGGGACTAAAATTGTCAATTGTATGATAGTTGAATATTGAGCTAATGGACTCCATATTAAAGGAGTGGACGAATTCTACGGCGAAACCCATTAGAAATCGTCCTAGGCCTTTAAGGAAGGATCCCATGGGTTGCTTAGGGCCTAAGCATCCAAATTAGGGTTTCCTTGTTAGATAACCCTAATAGCCTCACTATTTAAAGGACCCTATATCCCCAAAAACGTGGTGAACTAATTGATTAGGGTTTCCACACGTTTTGGGCAGCCTCCTTCTCTTCTCTTCTTCATCCTCTTGCTTTTGGTGTTTGTGAACCATTAGAGGAGTGACATTTGTGACTCTAAGCTTTCTAAAGTCAATACAAGATGGAATTTTGATTGTTATTGCTACATAACAATCAAGGTATGATCTAAACCCTAATTTATATGTTATATTGATTATCATATGCTAGATCTAGGGTTTATAGTCTTGGATGAATTGCATGTACAATAGAGAAACCTAGATCCAAGCATTAGGGTTTGTATGAGCGCATAGGATGTTCTTATGGCTAAAACCCATCACATCTCACCAATAAAATTCCTCGGGAACGAACTCAATTTGCCTTTTTCAGGTATACTCCATTAAAACTTGCTCGACATGGACCTCTGGCTCCACACTCTATCTCCTGATCTCAGACTAGTCAACCACTACGGGACAACTGGTAAAACCAGAAGCACTAACCGCTACGAATCATGGTACTCGAACCATGTGATCACCTCTCGGTCTGCTACGAATCATGGTACCCAAACCATGTTATCTCCTTTCACTCTGCCGCAAATCATGGTACTCGAACCATGTTATCTCTCTTCTCAATCTACTACTCAGAACCTCTGGAATTCTCCCTGTTTCGAGTATGGGTCCTCTGCTTTCAGTAGTACGGGCCCATACTACCTTCCACATCTACCCATATTTTCCACACAGATCATCCCATATTTCCTAAGTAGTTGCTCAACTTTCCCGATCACCAATCACGCTACACATGTTCTCCCTACAACGAATACTCTCCTCTATTAGTGTACTCATTTGACTCAGTCACTTTCCTAGGCTCTTCTTAGGTTTTCACACTTCTCCACCATCAGCCGCTAACGAATTTCTCATGATGCCAGCCACCTACCTCCTGAATATCGTCATATTCACTTAGTAGCTGACTCTCATCATCAAGAATTCCACAAAGCACGAAGCAAGAAACATTCGGGCATCGAATAACCTCTACCAACACATAAACCACTCTAGGTTACAACTTTATTTTCTCTACTCACGCTCAAGAGTTGTCACCGAACTCCAGTAACCCTACCCCACGTGGGTATCTAACTACTCTCTCAGTAGGCTCCTCTACTATTCATCTAGGTATCTCTCCTAGATTACTCCTCTACTCAAAGCCCCCTCTCTCTAAAAGTTTCCTGCTGGATACTCTTACTCTGCACATACTTAAAGCACATCACAGATAGCAAAATTCCTAGGCTAAGGCATCACAAATCAGGCAACTCTAGACCTAAGATATGAAATACCTAGTCTATCTTCTAGCATGCATCACTAATATCTCAATAATAACTCACAACAAAAACAAGTAAGGGTATTTTGGGAAATCATCGTTCGGGCTCTGGCTGATTGTACACACTGCTCCTTCTCGCTTTTCCTCTTAGAAACTCTTGCTCATTTTAGAAAATCATTTCTTTTGAAAATCTTTCACAATTCCTCAGTTGGAGTCCAGAAATACCCGAAGGTGCATCCGAGTCCCTCAAACCAAGGCTCTGATACCAACTTGTAACACCGTAAATTTTCAAACAAACTTCTCTTTTAAAACTCACATAATTCTCATATCATGTTTCATGAAAGTTCCATTTAATTTATTTACAAAGCACAAGTCTATATTTTTTAATAATAATAATCTAGGATCCTCAAATCACAACTCCTTCTCTGGTGTGTACAATCGAGTCGGTGCCTTCCCGCGATTCTGAGAAAACCTGAAACACATAACACATAACACGATAAGCACGAAGCTTAGTGAGTTCCCCAAAATACCACACACACATCTCATCAGCCACTCGAGGCTATATCACTGTAAGACCCTTCGGTCAATGTGTCTCAGTGGGACCCTCCAGTCCCACGGTTCGTTGGACCCTCTGGTCCGGTCTGTAAAGCTCCACATAACATAAATCACAAAGACATAATGCATAGCATACAACATAAAGCAGGATAATATAATACTCAATGTAAACACATAAGACCCTCCGGTCACAAATAGTACCACCCTAGGTAAAGTATGGTGAGAAGACTCACCTCGGATGATGAACAACCCTTATAATGCTGCTGCTACGCACCAGCCTCTAACTCTGAGCCAAAACCACAACTAACCAATTTAGAAACTAAGTCCAGACTCTCACTCATTAGGTCTAAAGGAAGACCACTAACCAGCCCATTAAAAGCCTAAAACCAATTGGACCCACCAAGGTCCAATAATAAATGGGCTCACCCGAGGTCCACTCTCAAAATTAAATGGCAAGCCCAACACAAGGGCCCAATGTAAAATTATAATATTTCTCTGCTCATAGTCTCTAATTTACAAACTCAAAGATTCAGTCCCAACCCTCACGACCCATGATAAGATCCAACCCAAATGCCCATAGTGAAGTTACACGGGGTGTACCTCTCTTTGTACGCTCAGCGTACTCACGCATGCATGAAGCTGATCAGGGAATCCAACCCAGTATGCAGGGTGTACTGGAACTTATGCTGGGCGTACGCCCAGTTTTGTTTTAGTCCATTCTTCTGGTCTTAACCCGTTAAGACCTTAACTAATTTCTCAGATCTGGACTCCCTATCACCTCTTACTCCATAAAGTTAGTGACTTTAAGCCTTTGCATGGCTGATAAGGTCACAAACACTTAAAAATCTTATTCTCTTAACTCAAAATGCTCAAATCTCATGCATGGGTTGATTCTAACGTTCAAGACCTCATTTTTATGGATCCTTGCCACTAGAAACACTTAAAAGGACAAATATTAAGCTCTGGAGTGCAACAACTCATAAAGCCTCAAGCTTTGGACCAAAAGACCTAAAATGGACCATATCATGCACAAAACAAAAAGGATGGGAAAGCTTTGAGCTTTATACCTCCAAATGGTGCTCCAACCACAGAAAAGCTCAAATCCACTGCCTGGACTCCAACTCTATTCTCTTCCATGCTCCTTCTTCACTCCAAAAATTCCACAATATCACTTATAAGCTCACAATGGCGACACACAAGCTCAAGAACGAGGATTAGGGTTTAGGAGGTTTATTGAATGAGGATGGTGGCCCAAAATGAGGCAATCTCATTCCTTATATAAGACACTCCTTTTAATTAGGGTTTTCTTATGTGCCTTGTAAGCTCAGCGTACCCTCTGGTTTGCCCAGCGTACTAGGTGGCTTAACTTAAAGTCACGCGCATGAGTACGCTAAGCATACACATACGTACGCCCAACGAACTCCGCTGCCAACAATTTCAACTAAAGGACTTATCTTGCCAAATCATCAAACCATCATCGCTTCCTCGACATAAACCTGATTCCCACGAACCTCATACCCTCGGATAGGTGACGATATGCCCTAAGCTCTTAGCAACTCTTCACAACCCCGAGATTCCCTCATGCCCAGTTTTCAGTCCACAAACCCTAATCACGGACGATTAGAAACAGGGTGTTACATATACTCTCATATGGTGATATCCAGATCTCAAATCAATCTTGGAAAACCAAGATGCCCACTGCAAATGATCAAATAAATCATCAATCCTCGGAAGTGGATAACGGTTTTTGACCGTTAGTTTATTCAACACCCGATAATCTATACGCATCCAGTGTGAACCATGTTTTTTCTTGACTAAAAGGATTGGCGCTCCCCACGACGAGCTACTCGGTCTGATAAATCCCTTCCCCAGCAACTCCTGGAGCTGTGAGGATAATTCTTGCATCTCTAGTGGCACATGGTGATAAGGTGCCTTGGCAATAGGCGTCACGCCCGAAACTAAATTAATCCGGAAATCCACCTGCCTCTCAGGAGGCATACCTCGTAACTCCTCTAGAAAAACATCCGAGAACTCGCAAACTATCGGAACCAAGGAGATACAACTCGGCCTCCCTAAAACAACCCGCGTATCCATCACATACGCTAAGAAGCCCATAGAACCCTGCTATAAACTCTGCCTCGCCCTGGCAGCAGAGCAGAAGGCTAACTCAGATCTGGTACCCTCGCCATACACTATAAGCACTCCCCCATTGAGGTTTCGTATAGTCACCAACTAACGCTCGCAGTCGATCACTGCTCCAAAACGGCTCAACCAAATCATGCCCAAGATGACACAGACATCACCCATCGCAATCAGTACCAGATTAATCAGAAACTCGATACCAAAAATCTACAGCACACATCCTCGGAATACATCAGTAGCAAAAACTGCATGCTCGTCGGCTATGGAAACCCTCAAAGACCGACTCAACGCCTCACGTCGGATACTGATGTGATGACTAAAAGCTAAAGACACGAAGGATCGACTCGCACCCGAGTCAAATAACACCAAAGCAGGTACAGAACTCACAAGAAATGTACCTAAATACAGCATAGAATAAGCACAATAAATCTCAAAATAAATAAATAAGGAAATATGTATCAGTCACGACATCAGGTGATACGCGGACCTCCTCCACTGTCAGCTTAAAAGCTCTCCTACGAGCCCTCAGAACCTCAGCCTTCATCGGCCGACTATCAGTAGCACGCAAAGCAGTAGGTGTAGATCCATGTGTTGATTCCTGAAGAAGCTGCGGGCACTCGACCTTCCGATGGCCGATTTGGTTGCAGTGGAAGCAAACTGCAAACCCCTTGGGGAAATCCTTCGCCATATGCCCCTCTTTGCCATATTTGTAGCAAATCCCTGCTCAGCACGACCCCTCGTGACTCTTGCCACACTTTCCACAAGTGCGTCCCTTTTGGCCCCCAGTCCTCGTATAAGCGGGCTTAGCCCGCTTCGTTGTCGGCTGCAGCTGCACCGACATCGAGTCTCTCCCTAAAGACTCCGCGTCCTCCCTAGCCTAAGTCTCCAGCTTGATCTCCCTCCTCCTAGCATTTGCCTGAAGCTCAGCAAATTTCCAATAAGACGAGTTCGCCATGAACTCTCAAATATCCCTCCTCAAAATGCTCAAATATCGGCTCATGCGCGCCTACTCAGTCGACACATGCTCAATGAAGAACAACGCCCTCTCATAAAACATCTGTCTAATCTCAGTTACTGACTTTGTCTTATGCTTGAGAGACAGAAACTCCTAGGCCAAACGTTCCCTCTCCACCAGGGGAACATACTCATCTTGGAACATCAATGTAAACCTCTCCCAAGTCACTGCAGTATGTTGTGCAGGAGTAAAACCGGCTATCACAAACTTCCACCAGTCCTTCGCTCCCAAGCGAAGCTGGTTCAATGCGAACTGAACCCTCAAATGATATGGGTAAGAACATGTGTAAAAACACCCCTCAATATCAAATATCCACCTCATAGCGTCAATCGTATCTTGTGTCCCATCAAACTCAGGTGGCTTCGTGTTGCCGAACTCCCGAAATAACAACGAGTCACCTCCCTGTGGCCTGGTAGCATCGACAGCTGTGGTGGCTGTAGTAGCATCCGCCTCAGTAACAGCAACATATCGCTCATCAAATGTCTCGATCAGGGTGGTCTTAATAGACCCAAACATCTCAGGGATCGCCTCTCGAATGGCTGCGTCCACCTCGTCATGAACCATCCTGCGAATCTCACTGCTCTTGGGGTTGTGGCGTGTACCCACCATGATGTCTCTGAAACACAACACAAAAATCATCAAAGACTCGCTCAGGCATACTCACACTTGACCACTCATCCTTACTTGTTCTTTAGCACCCTAAGGATTCTTACTTGGATTGCATATAGATCTGGTGCTTTCAGTAGTACGGGCCCAATACTACCTTCCACTCCTAACATGTAGTCACACCAAGTCCTCCTCCTAGGATTCTAATTCACAAGTACTCTATCTCTCACAAATATCAGACTATTCTCTCAGTAGGCTACTCGCATGCTCATCTAAGTATCTTTCCTAGATTACCCCTCAAATAAGAACTCAACACATACTTAGGGAAAATAATAGATAACGCTAATCAATAGCATCTCCTAGGCTAAGGCATCACAAATCAAGCAACTCTAGCCCTAGAATATGAAATACCTAGCCTATTCTCTAGCATGTATTTCTAATATCTCATAAGACAAATAAGTAAGGGTATTTTAGGAAATCACCGTTCGGGCTCTGGCTTATTGTACACACTGCTCCAACTCGTTTCCTCTTAAACTCTTTCTTGTTTTAGAAAAATCATTTGTTTTGAAATTTTTTCTCAAATCCTCAGTTTGAGTCCAAACACACCCGGGGGTTCATCTGAATCCCTCAAACCAAGGCTCTGATACCAACTTGTAACACCGTATATTTTCAAACAAAATTTTTGTTTAAAAACCCAATTATCTCATTTAAAAACCACAAATTCCACAAACATCAAGTTATCAAAACACATGTTTCAAAATTGTTTACAACACGAATCCAGGATCCTCCAAAAACATATCTCCAACTCAAGTGTGTTTACAATCAAGTCGGTGCCTTCCCATGATCCTGATAGGTACCTGAAACACATAACACATAACACGGTAAGCACGAAGCTTAGTGAGTTCCCCAAAATACCACACACATCACATTAGCCACTCGCAGCTAACTCAATACAACCCTCCGATCAATGAGTCTCGGTGGAGACCCTCCGGCCCCATAACTCGGATGGACCCTCCAGTCCTAACTCAATAAGCTCATAATAATAATACTCAGCATAAATCACAAAGACATAATTCAGAATATCACAATACATAGGTAAGCACATAAGACATCTCAGTCACACAAAGATACCACCCATGGTAAGTATAGTGAAAAGACTCATTTCGCAAGAAATCGGATAATCTCGAACTCAAATAACTAGTCTATCCTCTGCCTAACACGTACGGAAATTATCTCAAGAGGCTAAACTAACCCTTCTACAAACTCACAGAAGGGTAAAATACCATTTTACACCTCAATGGCCTTAATAGTCCACAAATTGACCAAACCCTAAAAGTCAACCAAAAGTCAATGCCTGCGAGTACGCTGCGCATACAAGATCTCTACGTTGGGCGTACTCCGATGCCACGAATGCATCGGGGATTCTCAACCCTACGTTGCGCGTACTGGGATTACGCTCGACGTACCCCCAGTTTTGCTCTTTCTACTCTTTTGGTCTTAATCAGTTACGACCTTGGCTCATATCATAGATATTGTAGCACCTGGTTCTGATTTATCTGAGTATTTTACATTTCTAGCCTTGGAATCGGTGAGTCGTAGGCTAGACTCGCCGAGTAGGGATGGTATTTTGAGCATGTTTAAGTTGGCGACTCGGCGAGTCCACCAGTTTGGAAGAAACCCTAATTTCAGGGGTTTGCACCCTATTTAAACCCCTTATGCGCCCCAAGTTAGCCTCCTTCACCCTCAGAGCATCATATACCGAACCCTAACCCTTTCCTTGTGATTTGAAGTGTTCTTGTGCTTGTTCCTTGAAGATTGAAGAAGAGAAGGAATGAAAGACCAAAAGAGAAGGTGAAGAGCAAGCATCTAGGACTTAATCCAGAGATCATTGAGGTACAATTCGGATCTATTCTATTTTTATGCTCAAATCCCCATTAGAACACCATAAAGCTATCTTTGAACCATTTCCAAGCTTGTTAGTAGTATATGGATCATAATGGGTTGAATAGTTGCTAGATATGGTCATGTTCGAGTTCCAGAAGCCTAGATCTAATACCTTTATGGGGCCATATTGCAAGAAAGCCCTAGATCTACCTCGTTTAGTGTGTTTTGAGCCTTAGAATCCCCATTGATGATTATATACACGTAAAGTTGGAAATTTTACGTGTTAATCGAGCCCTAGGAACCCATATCTATGAATGGAATGCACTGGATTCAAGCAGAATCGAGTGTATAGAGATTGCATGTATGCGACTCGACGAGTTCTTCTTCGGACTCCGCGAGTCTAGTCGCGAGTCCCCGATTTTTCCCCTTTTCGAGTATGCGAGTAGAGCAGTGAGCCATAGGTGGACTCAGAGAGTCGGAAGCCAGACTCAACAATGGAGGGACTCGGCAAGTCAATGCCCCGACTCGGCGGGTCCAAGACAATCTTCATAGAACTCGGCGAGTTGTTCATCAACTCGGCGAGTCGAGGACAGAACGTGTTCATCGGATGAAGATTAACTCGACAAGTTGTTCATACAACTCGGCGAGTTGGATGAAGGACCATTGAGTATTCAGTTAGGAAGTGAACTCGTCGATTCAAGGCCTAACTCAACGAGTAGAGACGGGAGTAAGGACAATCAACTGGATATGGACTTGACGAGTTGGCAAGCCAACTCGGCGAGTCGGGTCAACTGGAAGTTGACTTTGACTTGACCTTGGTTTGGAATCGGTCAGGGGTAAAATAGTCATTTTACCATGGGATTAGTATCAATGTCTGATTGAGTGTTTTATGGGAATATAGTCGGGGGATCACCGGAGCAGCTGTCAGATATTTGCAGATCAGCTTTTCAGCAGTCAGCCTTTTGAGGTGAGTTACCTTCCAGTAAGGGTGGGTCTAAGGCCACAATGTCGGCCCACCAAGTAGGAGTATTTTAGAAGATGATTGTCTTTGTGATAATTATCTTGGTATGGATACGTGTTTGGTTATGATATATATTTGTATGATATGCTACGTGTATGATAGGGATAGTTTTCCCCTGACAGTGGTCTTTAGGACCGAAGGGTAGGTCAGTACTTGGATATTCCTGACTGTATTCTTATACCTTGTTGTTATATGCTAGTAGTAGGGGTGGAATAGACCCCAGTTACCGGTTGAAAGATACCGATGATGATTATCGGTTGAAAGATACCAATGATGAATACTGGTTGTAAGATACTGATGATGATTACCGGTTGAAAGATACTGATGATGATTATCGATTGAAAGATACCGATGGTATTGTATGGTATGTGGTATGATGGGGGAACTCATTAAGCTTTGTGCTTACAGTTTTATTTGTAGTTTCAGGTAACTCTTCGTCAAAGGGGAAAGAGTCGGCGGCGTAGCGGCGCATCACACACATGATTTCCGCACTGGATTTTCTGGGATCGGACTCTGATTTTCTTGTTTCCGATGATATTGTTTTGAGGGATTCGGGCACACCCTCGGGGGTGTCTGGACTCAAACCGAGGGACTAAAAGATTTTTTACAAGGAAAATGGTTTTCTAAAATCTAAAATGGGAAGTTTTAAGAAAGACAAAGTGTGTAATGCATGCGACCGGCCGGGCTCACGTAAGTTTTCCCCAAGATACCCATACTTGTTATGTTATGTTGTATGGTTTCGATTCAGAAAACTGCATGCTAGAATAGGACTAAGGATCTAGGAGGATGCCTTGTATTCCTGATATATGATTTTGAGAATTGCATGCTAGCTAAGGGTGAGGATCTTGGAAGGAGTCCTTATATGCCTGTTGTATGAGCTATATGCTAGGACTGTTTAATTAGCAGTAGTATGGCATGTGTAGGTTATACCTAGTTTGGTTACTCAACACACGAATTCTGCTTGCTTTGCGCTATGGGGGTTCTGGCCAACTTCGACTAACTAGTGAACGGATATGTAACGGTATCCGCAAGCTAGTTAGAGGGATGCGGTAAGAACTCCTAATGCAGCTGATGGCGGGGAGTAGGTCGGAGAGTGCCTTAGGGAAGCCTAGGATGTGATTAGTGGGAAGAGCATCGATGAAAGAGACCTGGTGAAGTCAAGGCAATCCTTGGGGAAAGTACGGATAGATGTGGAAGGTAGTATGGGCCCGTACTACTGAAAGCAGAGGATCCGTACTCAATTCAAGGAGGGTTGAGATTGAAGGAAGGGATCCGTACTCAATCCGTACTTGGAGAGTGTGTGAGACCCTTCAGGGGTATATGTGATCCTGACAATTGCATTATTATTTTCAGAATGGTGGTCACACGTCATGGAGCAGGGGGATCAGGATCTGGTTCGGGACCGGGACCTGAGCATATTGATGATGGGTTACAAGAGTTCATCGCGTCTGAGATTACGAGAGGTATCCTTGAGGTGACCCCGTTCATTTTCGGGTCGATCAAGGAAGGGATTATTGAGCAAATGGAGGATCGCCTTCGAGCATTCAGGAGTGATCTGGCGTCTAGTCAGGTGGGTACCCGTACGCTGTCCTTTAAGGACTTCCGCGGGAGTGGTACACCGGATTTTCATGGGGTGAAGGACCCCATTGCTGCTAGGAAATGGATCACAGACATCGAGTCTGGACAGCTGACGAGCTTCTGCCCGAAAGGGTCGAATGTCCGTTTCGCTGCAGGTTGTTTGAGGGATAGAGCCAGGGATTGGTGGGGGTTGATTGGCGATACGTTGGGAGCGCCATTCATTGAGGCTATGACATGGTCAGATTTCGTGACCCGATTCAGGGGTGAGTTTGCACCAGCTGTGGAGCTTCAGCAGCTGGCCATAGAGGTTTTGGATATGAGACAGACTACGGAGACTGTGGCGGAGATCACCGCCAAGTTCCGAGAGAGGGCCTTGTTGGTAACCCAGTATGCGGGGGATGAGGATATGAGGAGGACCCGATACCATGACATGCTACGGGCTGATATTCGGGAGCATGTTAGTTTCTCCGCTTGCCATACCCTGGAGTCCATGACTGTCAGGGCTAGGGAGAGAGAGATTGATTTGGAGCACATATGGAAGAGGAAGGCTGCTGAGGGGCAGACGATGGGGGCTTCGGGGAAGAAGCCCAAGGGACCCGATGGTTGGCCGAAAGGCCAGACAGGGCGGGACCGCTGTGGGAAATGCAGTCGGGCACATGAGGGAGTTTGTCGCACTGGGTCGGGTTCAGGCTGCTAAAAGTGCGGCAAGGTTGGGCATTTTAGCAGAGATTGTACTGCCCCGGCTTCTGCGATTCAGACATCAAACCAGATTTGCTTCCATTGCAATCAGGGGGGCCATAAAAAGGCCAATTGCCCCAGGTTGATAGCAGCAGCAGCGCCGACAGTGGCGCCAACGTCAGCGAAAGCACGGGTTATGGATGGCCGAAAGGTCAAGTCGGAGGCTCCAGTGGTTCGGAGCCGAGCATTTCAGCTGACAGCCGAGGAGGCACGCGCTGCACCAGATGTGGTGACGGGTATGATTCTTTCCCTCTGATTTATTTGTATGATGTTATGATATTGATATGTGCCCTGTGTATATGCGCTTTGGATCGTTCTATGTGAACGGTATCCCAGTTCAGGTGTTGTTTGATTCGGGTGCTACCTGATCATTTGTCTCTCTTGTGCTTAGCAAGAAGTTTCCTGAGTCTTCGGGCATGTTGGACTGCCCTCTAGAGGTGGAGATTGCGGACGACCGATCAGTGCGAGTATTGGAGGTCTACCGAGATTGTGTTTTGAGGCTGTTCGAGGAACGTTACATGGTAGACTTGGTTCCCATACCGTTGCAGGGGAACAAGGTTATTATAGGCATGGATTGGTTGAGCCCCAATGGGGCAGTGATAGATTGTGCACATCATCTGGTACGGATCAGGACCCCAAGTGGGGAAGAGTTGGTAGTTCAGGGCGAGAGGCCACAACGAGGACCAACTGTATGTTCAGCAGCGAGAGCTAGGCGCTACCTTCAGCAGGGTTGCGCAGGGTATATCGCTTATGTTATGGACACCCGAGAGGCGGGTAAGGCGACAGTGGGCGATGTACTCGTGGTGTGGGAGTTTATGGATGTATTCCCTGAGGATTGCCTGGGATACCTCCGGAGAAGCAGGTGGAGTTTAGGATCGACCTAGTGCCTGGCGCGGCTCTGATAGCCAAGGCGTCGTATCGGTTGGCTCCTCCTGAGATGCAGGAGTTGTCTACATAGTTGCATGAGCTTTTAGACAAGGGATTCATTAAACCCAGCCGTTCACCCTGGGGAGCCCCGATTCTATTTGTGAAGAAGAAGGACGGGTCGCATCGGATGTTTATAGACTACCGGGAGCTGAACAAGGTAACGGTGAAGCACCGTTACCCACTCCCGAGGATCGATGACCTTTTCGACCAGCTTCAGGGAGCATCTTGGTTCTCCAATATTGATTTGCGATCAGGGTATCATCAGATGAGAGTCAGAGAGGAGGATGTGCAGAAGACTGCTTTTCCGACACGCTATGGTCATTACGAGTTTGTGGTGATGCCTTTCGGGCTCACCAATGCTCCTGCCGCGTTCATGGATCTCATGAATCGCATGTGCCGGCCGATGTTGGATCGGTCCCTGATTGTTTTCATCGACGATATCTTGATTTATTCCAAGACGCGAGAGCAGCATGAGGAGCACTTGCATGAGGTTCTGAGTACTTTGAGGAGGGAGAGCTTATATGCTAAGTTCTCCAAGTGCGAGTTCTGGTTGCGCGAGGTGCAGTTTCTGGGGCACCTTGTCAACCAGGATGGGATATCAGTGGATCCGGCCAAGGTAGAGGCCGTGATGAGATGGGAGGTCCCGAGGTCTCCATCTGAGATTCGGAGCTTCCTAGGATTGGCCGGCTACTATCGGAGATTCATTCAGGACTTCTCCAAGATAGTCGTACCTCTGACCAGGCTGACAAGGAAAGCCGTGGTTTTTCGTTGGTGGCCCGAGCAGCAGGCCGCATTCAAGACATTGAGACAGAAATTGTGCGAGGCGCCTATCTTAGCCCTGCCAGAGGGCATGGAGGATTTTGTTGTGTACTGCGATGCGTCCATCTCGGGTTTGGGCGCAGTGTTGATGCAGAGAGGGCACGTTATTGCTTACGCTTCGAGGCAGCTGAAGCCTCACGAGGCGAACTACCCGACGCATGATTTGGAGTTGGGGGCTGTTGTGTTCGCCCTCAAGATTTGGCATTATTACCTCTATGGGGTTCGTTGTACCATCTACATGGACCACAAGAGCCTGAGGTATCTTATGGACCAGCCGCGTCTGAACATGAGGCAGCATCGGTGGCTTGACGTGGTAAAGGGTTATGTTATGATTGTGAGATCCTTACCATCCGGGGAAAGCCAATGTGGTGGCTGACGCGCTTAGCCGCAAGGCAGCACCGATTCGAGATATCTGCCTAAGGATGACAGTGGTGACTCCGCTTTTGGAGCGGATTCGGGAGGCCCAGCAAGAGGCTATGAAGGAGGAACATCAGAAGAGTGAGCGGATTGTGGGGCAGGTTTCCTCCTTGGACTATGATAGCCGATGTTTGTTGACTCTTCACTATAGGTTGTAGGTCCTTTATCATGGGGCGTGTGCTAGGTTCTGATGGAGGAGGCACACAAATCTCGGTTTTCCATTCATCCCGGGGCGACGAAGATGTATAGGGATCTTCGTCTGGACTATTGGTGGCCCTGCATGAAGCGGGATGTGGCATGCTACGTGGAGAGGTGCTTGAACTGCAGGAAGGTCAAGGCCGAGCATTAGAGACCGCACAACAAGATGTAGCCGTTGGATATTCCGCTATGGAAATGGGAAGACATCACGATGGATTTTATCACCAAGCTTCCCAGGACCGTGCGGGGAGTGAATTCGATCTGGGTCATCGTCGATCGATTGACTAAGAGCGCCCACTTTATCCCGATTCAGGGGAGCATCTCGGCCGAGAATTAGAGACCGCACAGCAAGATGTAGCCGTTGGATATTCCGCTATGGAAATGGGAAGACATCACTATGGATTTTATCACCAAGCTTCCCAGGACCGCGCGGGGAGTGAATTCGATCTGGGTCATCGTCGATCGATTGACTAAGAGCGCCCACTTTATCCCGATTCAGGAGAGCATCTCGGCCGAGAAATTAGCCGATATCTATATCAGGGAGGTGGTGGCGTGGCACCGAGTGCCAGTTTCGGTGATTTCAGACAGAGATGTACGGTTTACTTCCAGGTTCTGGAAGAAGTTCCATGACGAGCTGGGTACTCATCTGCATTTTAGCACTGATTTTCACCCACAGACAGATGGTCAAAGTGAGAGAACCATCCAGACTCTGGAAGATATGCTGCGGGCATGTGTGCTAGATTCCGGTGGTAGCTGGGATACATATCTTCCTTTGGCTGAGTTCTCATAAAACAAGAGCTACCACGCGAGTATTGACCGTCCTCCTTTTGAGATGTTATACGGAAGGAGGTGCAGGGCTTCGATATGTTGGGGTGAGGCAGGCCAGAGGGTCATGGGGAGCACCGAAGTGGTGCTCAAGACGACCGAGAGGATTCAACAGGTTCGGAGCAGGCTTCAGACTGCTCAGAGTCGACAGAAGAGTTACACCAACAAGCGCCGATCAGACCTGGAATTCCAGGTCGGGGATATGGTTCTCCTAAAGGTATCGCCATGGAAGGGCGTTATCCGATTCAGGAAATGGGTCAAGTTGGGCCTCAGGTACATTGGACCCTTCAGGGGTTTGCACCCTATTTAAACCCCCTTATACGCCCCAAGTTAGCCTCCTTCACCCTCAGAGCATCATATACTGAACCTTAACCCTCTCCTTGTGATTTGAAGTGTTCTTGTGCTTGTTCCTTGAAGATTGAAGAAGAAAAGGAAGGAAAGACCAAAAGAGAAGGTGAAGAGCAAGGATCTAGGACTTAATCCAGAGTTCATTGAGGTACAATTCGGATCTATTCTGTTTTTATGCTCAAATCCCCATTAGAACACCATAAAGCTATCTTTGAACCATTTCCAAGCTTGTTAGTAGTATAGGGATCATAATGGGTTGAATAACTGCTAGATCTGGTCATGTTCGAGTTCCAGAAGCCTAGATCTAATACCTTTATGGGGCCATATTGGATGAAAGCCCTAGATCTACCCCTTTTACTGTGTTTTGAGCCTTAGAATCCCCACTGATGATTATATACACATAAAGTTGGAAACTTTACGTGTTAATCGAGCCCTCGGAACCTAGATCTATGAATGGAATGCACTGGATTCAAGCAAAATCGAGTGTATAGAGATTGCATGTATCCGAATCGGCGAGTTCTTCTTCGGACTCGGCGAGTCGAGTCGCAAGTCCCCGATTTTTCCCGTTTTCGAGTATGCGAGTAGAGCAGTAAGCCATAGGTGGACTCAGTGAGTCGAAAGCCAGAGTCAACAATGTAGGGACTCGGCGAGTCAATGCCCTGACTCGGCGGGTCCAAGATAATCTTCATAGAACTCGGCGAGTTGTTCATTAACTCGGCGAGTCGAGGATAGAACGTGTTCATCGGATGAAGATTAACTCGACGAGTTGTCCATACAACTCGGCGAGTTGGATGAAGGACCATTAAGTATTCAGTTATGAAGTGAACTTGTCGAGTCAATGCCTAACTCGACGAGTAGAGACGGGTGTAAGGACAATCGACTGGATATGGACTCGATGAGTAAGCCAACTCGGCGAGTCGGGTCAACTGGAAGTTGACTTTGACTTGACTTTGGTTTGGAATTGTTCAGGGGTAAAATAGTCATTTTACCCTGGGATTAGTATCAATGTCTTATTAAGTGTTTTATCGGAATATAGTCGGGGGATCACCGGAGCAACTGTCAGAAATTTGCAGATCAGCTTTTCAACAGTCAGCCTTTTGAGGTGAGTTACCTTCCAGTAAGGGTGGGTCTAAGGCCACAATGCCGGCCCACCAAGTAGGAGTATTTTAGAAGATGATTGTCTTTGTGATAATTATCTTGGTATGGATACGTGTTTGGTTATGAGATATATTTGTATGATATGTTACGTGTATGATATGGATAGTTTTCCTCAGATAGTGGTCTTTAGGACCGAAGGGTAGGTCAGTACTTGGATATGCTTGACTGTATGCTTATACCTTGTTGTTATATGCTAGTAGTAGGGGGTGGAATAGACCCCAGTTACCGGTTGAAAGATACCGATGATGATTACCGGTTTAAAGATACCGATGATGAATACTGGTTGTAAGATACCGATGATGATTACCGGTTGAAAGATACCGATGATGATTACCGGTTGAAAGATACCGTTGATGATTATCAGTTGAAGGATACCGATGGTATTGTACGTTATGTGGTATGATGGGGGAACTCACTAAGCTTCATGCTTACAGTTTTAGTTGTGGTTTCAGGTACCTCTTCGTCAAAGGGGAAAGAGTCGGGGGCGTAGTGGCGCATCACACACATGATTTCCACACTGGATTTTCTGGGATAGGACTCTGATTTTCTTGTTTCTGATGATATTTTTTTGGAGACATGACCTTATGTTTTATAATTAATGTAACTTTGACAATGTTTTAGTAACACACTTTATTACAGGTTAAATTCTAAAAATGAAATTTTTTGCCTCGAAATTTGGGTTGTTACAGATATAGACTCCATAAAGGCTCTTACGCCATAAATTCAATGAATTTAAGCCTTTGTATGGCTGATAAAGTCACAAACACCCAAAAATCTCATTCTTTTATCTCAAAATGCTTATATCTCATGCATGGGTTGATTCAAATGTCCATGTCTCGATTTTTATGACACTATACCCCTAAAGACACTCAAAGGAGTTGCTCATAATCTCTGGAGCTCATTTTCTCATAAAGCATGCAACTTTAGGACCAAAACCCTAAAATGGTCTAACATCTCCCACTACTTCTTCTTCAAAGCTCCTTTTCACTTCAAGAACACACAAAATCACTTAAATGCTCTCAAATGGACACGTACAAGGTCAAGAACGAGGATTAGGGTTTGAGAGTGTTGTTTGTCTAAGAATGGTGGCCAGGAATTAGGCCATTATATCCTTTATATAGGGACACACCCCAAATTAGGGTTTCCACTCTGGGCCTAGTACGCTCAGCGTACTAGGTGGCTTCCGCGTCACAAACACGCATATGAGTACGCTGAGCGTACACTCGCGTACGCCCCACGTACTCATTTACCACCTTTTTTTCATTAAGGGCTAAACTTGAAAATTACCAAAAGAACAAGGGCTTAAGGTATACCTGGACTTGGGAATATATGCACTAAAGTCCCAATATTTTGAATGATTTTACAAGAAAGTCCTAATATTTTCAATGATTTTACAAGAAAGTCCTAAACATATTTTTACAGAAAGTCCAAATTAACGATTTGACAAGAAATTTCTAAACTTTATTTTTTGACAATAAAATCCAAATTAACGGCTAACCGGAAAAAAGGGTAAGCGTATCACAAATTGTAGGTAGTTAGAACTTTACTGTAAAAAAATTTTATGACTTTCTTGTCACATCGTTGAAAATATTTGGATTTTAGTTTATATATCCCTAAACTAGACAAATTAAAACCAGATTTGTGTAATATATATATGAGGTAAAACATGTAACCTTTTTTTGGAGTTGTTTATTATGCCGATGTTATACATGTTTTTCAGGTTTTGTTTTAGTTTTCAAATTTTGACCACCGATTCCGTTAATTATAGGCAAAATGATGATTTTACCATCTATTTGACCTTTCTGCATTTTTTTTTCATTTTTTGATTTTATTTTCTTTTAGTTTAATTATATATTACATTATTTTATGAGAACTCAATTACTCAACCACCAAAAACCGCCATCCATCACATCCACCACGACCACCAAAAACCGATCTCCACCGCCACTTTCATAACCTCAGTAGTTCCAACACCTCAAACCCACAACCATACCTACCCTTCCCAGTATTCAACGCCAACACATTTTCTTTGTTTCACATATATAAAAACAAAGAGGAAAAACTACAAAACTACCATACATTCATTTTCTTTCCAGCTCCCAACAAATTCAAAATTAAGAGCCTGAAATCCAAATAACACATAACATTTAATATGAAAGCCAATATTTAAATCAAAATCAGTAATGATTTTCATTATGAAAATCAAAACATGAAGATGGAGACGAAATTACAATATCCATATGAAATCAAATGTAATCATACAGTTAACAAATTTAAACTGGATTTTGCTTCATAAAAAATAGTTCCAATTTCAGAAGCAATAAGAATAAGGCATCGATTAAAGGGACATTAAGAATGTTGACGTGGTAATTGAAGGAGGAAGGTATGAAAGAAGGTGGCATCATCAAAAGTGGAAGAGGGAACCAAAAAGGAGAAGATAGACCCATATGGTGGTAGAGAGGAGGAGTTGAGGGACGTTAGACATGCGAAGGTGGTGACGACATGTTGTATGGGAGGAGGAAAGACATTGGTGTTGGCATCATAATGTTGTGGAGGAGTGGGGTGGGTGACTGTCACCGGAGGAAAAAGGGACAAAATGACTAGAGGTGGACTTGTAGAGGGTGATAGGATGGTAGGGTTCAACTAAATTGGATTAGGGCTCTTTCGGATTTATATGTTTTTGTCTTTATTTACATATTACGTTCATATGGTTTAAAGATTGTTAGTGATTTGGGTCGAGTGTAAAAATTTCATTTCACAACTCCAAGAAAATAATATTTATGAACTCAAGAAATAATGAAGTTAAGACTAATGTAACCCATATAAAATATGGCATTTTTCACTTAATAAATATGAATCAAACCATACAAATTCACCAAAACATCAAACTATATATAATTGTAAAAATCAAAAGTTGCAGTTACAAACAAAATTGAAAATAGAGTAAAGGTAGGTGTGTTAGGATTGGTTCGAGAACTGAAATAATAAGAGGGTTTGTTTGCTATTCATATTAGGTAAAAAAGAAGACAATATATAAGAAAAATAGGAAGAAAATTTGAGATTGAGAGTAACATTAGACGGTGAATGGGGTATGTGTTTACTGAAGCGAGTTGATATAAAGGGAGAGATGTAAATGTTGGATTAGGTGTCTAAGCCCATAACTATAATTGGTATGTACTTGACCCGATAGTAGCATGGTCCTTTTGGGTTGCCTTCATCATAGCAATTTGATAGGATGAATTATGGAGAAAGAGGTTAATATATTATTTAATTAGTATTGATCGGAAATTAATTTGGAATTAATTTGGTGATCGAAAGAGACTAATTAAATTACGGGGACTGATATTGCAACTATATGATAGTTGCAAGTTGGCTCGTGGATCCCTAGGAAGGGGTGGATGAAATTCTATGTGTAGCCCACATAGAATTCGTTTAAGGGGGCCTTCTAGAAGGATCTACTAGACTGTTTAAGGCTTAAGCAATCATATTAGGGTTTCATCTGAAACCCTAGTAGCTCAGCTATATAAGGAACCCCCTGGATCCCTGAAATCGGCCAGTGCTAAGAGCAATAGAACCCTAGCCGATTATTAGAGCCTCCTAACCTCTCTTATATTCTTCCAATTGCTAGTTGGTGTTTGTGACTCACTAGTGGTGCAACAATTGAGGCACTAAGCTCTTGAAGGTCAAGATCTACAAGATACAAAGAAAAGGTATTCATCTAACTTTGTTTTATGTTATAAACCTTGAAAATTGTATGCTAGGTAGGGTTCATGCTTTGGATTATTAGAATTTGATGTATAAATTGAGAAAAACCTAGATCCAAAGCATTAGGGTTGCATATATACCACAGGAATCACTAGCGTGACATGAGTGGTAATAGGGTTGTTTACCAGTTATAATGATCGTGTTCGAGGGTGATGTGGAAACGTAATAAAAAAAAAGAAGTTAGGGGGTAGGTGGGTAGTGAATGAAGTTAAAATGGGTGAGGATTATTAGTGTAGGGCATGAAAAAGCGATGGTAGGTTATGGTTGGTGGCAAGAGAGAAAGGAGGATAAGGGTGATTAAGAGAGAAAAGGGGATGGTACATATCTTTTCGATGATGTTAGTACGCATAGGTTAATTAGGATGAACATATGGTTGATTAAGTTTTATTTTTTATATGATTAAAAGGAAAAGCAAAACAAAGAACAAATTTAAAAAAAAAAAAAGTAATACATGGTAAAATAATTAGATTAAATTTAGAATAAATTGAAATCACATGGATCAAGGTGTAATATTTCCAAACCAAAAGGACCAATGTGATGTTTTCTAACGTTGCTCATAAAATTATGCCTTTTAAAAATTACAAGACCAGTTTTATAATAAAAATTAGACAAAATTGCAAGAATGGTCCTTGTGGTATGTCAAAACTCGAATGTTTGGGTCAAAAAAGTTTGGACTAGCACCAGTAGTCCAAAATTTTCATTTTCTTGCGATTTTGGTCCAATTTGATATAAAATTTTTTGTAAAGACGATTTTGCCGATTATTATTTAATTTTCATTTTTATTTTATTACCAGCAAATAGAAAAAATTAAAAATAAAACAAAAATAAAATATTTCCCCACATGTTAATGTCTTGTAACCTCCCAAAACCCCCAACCCCAAATTTAAGAACCCCAAGAAAAGTAGAAAACATCGATTGAATTTTCACTCGTTGCAGATCTGAGAGCCAAGTTCCCTTCATCTTCACGCTCAAGTTTGTTACTGGAAATGGCAAACTGTGGGTCTATGTTGGTGGGGGTGGTGTTGTTTGTGCTTCTAACTCCGATTAAGGTTTCATCGTCACAACACCGATGGAAAACAGATCTTGGTGGAAGGTTGTCTCGGTGATGACGTTGTTTCCGGCTCGAACATGTGATGGTGCAAAGGAAGATATTGAGGATGGTGATGTACATAAGTGGTGTAGTGCAGACAACATACAGATTGAAGCTAGGGTTTGTAGTGGCGGCTTTATCAATCCCTTTTTCTGACGACGACTTCGTTCTTCAGTTAGGGTTTTTGTCTTCCAGATCTGATGAGCATCAAGGGTGACAACGAGAAAACATGTGTTCATCAGATTTCGTGTGTGTGTGTGTTCATCTGATTTCATTCTTCAGTTAGGGTTTTCATTAGATTTCGTATGTGTGTGTGTGTTCATCAGAATTTATGTGTGTGTGCTCATATGATTTTGTGTGTGTACATATGATCTGATTTTGTATGTGTATATATTCATCGAATCTTATTTCATGTGTGTGTATTCATCATATAAGGGCGAACTTATGAACAACCCCATATTTTATGTATGGTTTTTGTTTCTAGATGATTTTTTAGCTGACGGTGATGGTGAAGGACAGTGGTCGAACGGTACTGGTGGCGGACAGTGGTGGTGGTGGAAGATGTTCCTGGGTGTTCTTGAATCTACGAATATTTTCTTAGGTATTTATCAAACACAAAGAGAGAGAGAGAGAGAGAGAGAGAGAGAGTGAGAGAGAGAGAGAGAGAAAATTTTAATTTTGTTTTATTTTTAATTGTTTTTTTAATAGCTGGTAATAAAACAAAAATGAAAAACTAAATATTAAGGGCAAAATCGTCTTTACAAAAAAATTCAAATCAAATTAGACCAAACTCGCAAGAAAATGAAACTTTTGGATCACTGATGCTAGTCTAAACTTTTTTTTTGCACAAACATGCGAGTTTTGACATACCACAAGGACCATTTTTGCAATTTTGTCTAAAAATTATTTGTATTTGACAAAGACTATTAAACCTAAATAAGACAAAATTACAAAAATGGTCCCTTCAGTATGCATCCTTTTCGAGATTTAGTCCAAACCTCGACTTTTTTGGCTTCATGGTCATTTTAACCATGTTTATATGTTGTTTTAGTCCCTCTGAAAACTGAAATTACTGTAATACCCTACGCATTTATTTTTTATTTTTCTTTCATTCTTTATCTATTAAAATAATTAAAGAAAATTATCAAAAACACATCTCTCTCTCTCTCTCAAAAGTTGTAATACTTGCAAATACATTAGGGGCTTCATTACAAAGAGGAATAAGAGTAACCCAATCTACAGTCGGAGATAAATTCAAAAGACTTGAAAGATTTTGTAAGGAGAAACAGAATTAATATGTTGTAGTGTTACCCAAAAGGTAGAATAATGCCTACCTCTTGAACTCCATTGAGCATCGCAAAATGGAACTTCCTTTGATATATTGAATTGGGTGTAAATAAGGGCGATAAAAACCAGGGTAAATGAAGCTTTTTTCTCCAGAAAATTAATCCATTTGGGTGTTGTTTGGTTTTGCTCCATCACCACCGTCGATTTCCATGCCACCGAGTGCCATCCATTATACCCTAATTTCAGTTTTGTTTTCTAATTACAGATATATATATCGATGTTCGATTGATAGGTTGTTAGACAAACTTTATTGTTCATTTTCGAACCATATGTTTACAGATCTTGTGGAATCAACAAAATCCGAGAGGATGATGCAGGTTGACGCAGATGGTTTTTTTTAGAGAAATCGATAAACCACATATGCCAAGATTGGCATTTTCTAAACCTCATATGCTTCAAGTCCACGAAACCCATTTGGGATCTTCGAAATTCACCATCACTTCCTCCACCATATCCACTCGCATAACTCTATTTTCAAAAAAACTCCCCATCTGAAACCTTATGCGTAAAATATTTCTTCTCCTTGAAATCAAAACATATTGTGTGATGAACAGATGGAGGTTTCATCAGGTTTGTTTAGGATTTTTTTCTGGGATTTTCTTTATAATCAGGAAAGACTATGATCGATTCGAGAAGAAAGAGGAGCGAATCTGGTGCGATTTTTGTTGTTTGAGTCAATTAAGAGTGAGTCATGATCTGGGAAGGACTGCAACCAATGGATGTCAAAACCACTTTACTTAATGGGAAGTTGGCTGAAGATGTTTACATGAGTCAGCTAGAGGGTTTTGTGGATGCTAAGTACCCCAATAGAGTGTGTAAGCTTAATAAATCAATCTATGGATTGAAACAAGCTTCTCGCAGATGGAATCTTTGCTTTGGCGAGAAAGTAAAAGAGTTTGACTTCTCTAGAAGTAAATATGAATCTTATTTATGTTTCAAAGCAAGTGGGAGTATAGTGACCTTCCTGGTATTGTATGTTGATGACATACTTCTCATAGAAAACAACATTCCAACTTTGCAAGAGGTTAAGTCTTGGCTTGGAAAGTGTTTCACTATGAAGGATCTGGGAGAGGCTGCCTATATTCTAGGGATAAGGATTTTAAGAAACAGGAGTAAAAGACTAATTGCACTTAGTCAAAGTACGTACTTAGATAAAGCGTTAAAGCGTTTTAGCATGGAGAATTCCAAGAAAGGAGAGTTTCCTATCCAGAGTAATACCAAACTGAGTAAGACTCAGAGTCCGAGTACTGATACAGAGATAGCAGCAATGAGTTTATATCAATATGATTCTGCTATTTGATCGATCATGTATGCTATGACATGTACTTTCCCTCATGCAACTTTTACTTTGAGCATGGTTAGTCAATATCAGGGAAATCCGGGTAGAGCTCTTTAGATAACAGTCAAGAATATTCTTAAGTATCTGCGAAGAACTAAGGACTAGGTCCATGTGCTTGATGGTATTTATAACTTAAGTGTTACTAGGTATAGTGACGCCAACTTTCAGACAGACAGAGACAACTTTTGTTCTCAATCTGGCTAGGTGTTTACCCTTAATGAAGGAGCAGTGACTTGGAAAAGTTCCAAACAGAAGACCGTGGCTGATTCTACCTGTGAATCAGAGTACATAGCAGCAAGCGAAGCATAAAAGGAGGCTATATGGTTGAAGAACTTCATCATAGACCTTGGAGTTGTGCCAACCAAAAAGGAGACAATGGAGATTTTATGTGATAATGAAGGAGCGGTTGCCTTGATAAAGGAACCAAGAGATCATGTAGATCGATACATATCGACAAAAAATACCATGTTATCAAACATAGAGTAGAAGGACACCTCGTCGTGAAGAGGGTATCATCAGAACAGAATCATGTAAATCCCTTCACAAAGCGTCTGAGTAGGATTAAGCATGTTCAACATGCAAGGAGCATTGGTATGAAATATGATATTACTTTTAGTAGTTAGATAGATATTTAGAAACCTATAACAAAATAAATGTAATTAACATTTTATGATTAAATAATGGAGATTTATTTATGAGTATTGTTTACAATCTTTTGTCAATTGTTTATTATTGTGTTTCATTTTGCATATTTTACTTCCCGAATAATTAAATCATTCAAACATCCACAGTCTATCATACTTTTGGAGGTAAGTAATGAATCAAGACTGTAGATTGTCTAAGGGTTTAGACATAGCAGAGGTTTGCTACAGTATTCATGAGTACTTTGAAATGGGGATTTAAGTATTGAATTAACCCACGCTTAGAGAATTACTTCATGGAATTTATCACGAGCAATTACGAGACGATAATATCTTATAATCTTTAAACGGAGATATATGAGTTGTTGTTTACAAGTTTGTGATGGCTTTTAGCCAAAAGAACATCATATGTGGTCATGCTAACCCTAAAGCTTGCATCTAGGTTTCTCTATTGTACATGCAATTCATCCAAGACTTACAAAATAGACATAAGAAAACAGATCTAGATGATTACCTCTTCTTCAATGGCTTGAATCTTCTTGTCTTTGAAGCTTAGAGTCACAAGTTTCACTCCTCTAATGGCTTACAAACACCACAAGCAAGAGGATAACTAAAAAGAAGGAGGAGAAGCATCAAAACCGTCCTAGGGTTCTTCCAACAGAGTTCCACATGTTTTTGGGGCTATATATAATGAGGCAATTAGGGTTATCAACTAGGAAACCCTAATTTGATTGCTTAGGCCTTAAGCAGCCGATGGACTCCCTTTAGAACAAACCTTGGAAGAATTCCTTATGGGCTTCCCATAGAATTCGTCAAACGTATGTTCCAAGGTGATCCATAGCCCAATTGCAACTATCTTATTATTACAATTCCATTCCCCTAAGTTTAATTAATGTCTTTTAGTCACAAAACTAACTATCAATTAATTCTTGACTAATATTAATTAAACAATATGATTTCTCCTTTAATACATTATTCATATAATATATTAATAAAACATAATTAATCTTCTTTCTCCATAAATCATACCATCAAGTTGCTTTGGTGAAGGCAACCAAAAAGGGTCATGCACAACCGGGTCAAGTACATACCAAATATAGTTACGGGCTTAGACAGTAATCCAACAGTCTCCCACTAGGATAAGTCTAGTAACTATAATGTAAGTACAATCCGATTAGCAATCGTAGCTCTCAAAGACGTTGTCGAACTTTGATCTTATCAGCAACCTGTCCTTTAGATAAGGGATCATATATTCATCCATTCTAGATATCGTATAAACGTGAGACATGGATTGAAATCATTCTCTCAGTCTATGCGGTGTTTCCCAATTTCCGGTTTATGACGACTGACAACAGACTACAATTGAACACATCAACTTAGTCCCGGCTTAGCCAAGCGCTTAGGGTGTCATCACTAAATCATCGAGGGGACCACATATATCGTTTTTTATCCCACTTTGGGTAAAAGTAACAGATAAACTTCGACTTGAATGCTCGCTTGTACTCACTCACCGAATCACACACAACAATATGTTTTATAACACCAAGTTACTGGTGTGTTTACATATTATCAATGCGTAACCGACTCGCAAGATACAACTCACACATCTTGGTTTCAAGAATATATGTAACAACGCAAATTTTCAAACAAATTTATCATTTTAAAAATAAAGTATTTCCATTCAAAACAAGGCATAAATAATTTAAGTGTCATGTCAAATACAAACTGTCTAAATCCCAAGATCATAAAAACATTCTTCAGTGTGTACCGATCACGCCGGCGCCTTCCCACGGTCCTCGCTAGTACCTGAAACACATACATAACAACTGTAAGCATAAATGCTTAGTGAGTTCCCCAATATACAACTTACGCACATACGCCTTTCCAGGCCCTGACCTTCCGGTCCTCAACACAACGCCTTCCGGCCCATAACATAATCGCCTTCCGGCCCATAACATATTGCCTTCCGGCCCACATAACATACATAGCACATATAACAAATAACTTACCACATATAGCATACATATCACATATCATATCTGACCTTCCGGTCACATAGTCAAACCCTTCCGGGTACAGTATAGTGAGAAGACTCACCTCGTGAATGCTGAAAGTTAGCAAATCCTGAAACCACTCGTGCACAATCCGTCGAGCTACAACCTCCCTATAACATCACATATTTCTCATTAACACTTATATCTTCTAAGTGTGACTATCCCTAAGAAGTCAGACTTAGATCAACTCTGGTCAACGGTCAACTCGACCGGACTCGGCGAGTGCCATGGCGACTCGGCGAGTCTAGACGTCCTCCAATTCTCTGAGATTCCCTTTCTACTCGTCGAGTATCCTCCTTGACCCGACGAGTTACTCCTGGAAGAATCGCGGGGCCACCCCGACTCAACTCGCCGAGTCTGAAGAACAACTCGACGAGTCCAAGTAAATCTTCAAGCTACTCGCCGAGTCTGTTCGTCGAACTCGGCGAGTCCATGCCATGCAACTGCTCAAACTGCATCCTAAGGTCAGAACCGCTCCGACCATTCCTAGGTCTGGCCTTCCTAGGCTGATCCACCACGTAAGGTCCTCATTTCAGTGCTCATGATACACCCTATGATTCATAATTCACATTTTGAACTAAGGCATAAGGATTCCAATCCAAAACCTTCATCAATTCCCGAAATGCACAGACATGGGACATTCTGGACCTCCAAAGGTCCCAATACAAGGTTACAATCAATTAGGGGACTAGGGTAACATTCAATCTATTCACAAAAAGGGTTCCATAAACCCTAATTCCATAATCACATCAACATAACAGAGTATACTCGAATTCTTACCTGGATGATGTATTCTCTGTGTCCCCAATCCTCAGAATGTGACTCCCTTGCTGTTCCTCTAGCCAATCTCTTCTCTTCCTTGCACAACAACTCTTCTATGATCAACAATGGCCTATAATCCTTGCTCCAGATGCACACAATCGATTTAGGGTTCTTCTCAGAAGGCTAAAATGAACAATGACGGCCAATGAGTCCTTTTTATACGTCCCAAACCTGAACGGTTAGGGTTTTCGCTAAACAGCGTAGACTCGCCGAGTCCATATCTGGACTCGTCGAGTCCAGTCGCGAACTCGCGACAAAGTCTGCGATCCTACTCGGCGAGTCTAGGCTCCAACTCGCCGAGTCCCCTCTTAAATCACCCCAAAAACATAATTTAACAATACCTGAGATCCCGGGCTGTTACAATATAAGATATCATCGTCTCACCAATCACTCGTGGTAAAATACTTGAAGTGATCCAGGTGAGCATGGGTTTAATCCAATACTCTAATATTATAGCAGCACTCATGAACCCTGCAACAAACTTTTGCTATGTCTAAAACACTTTAGACAATCTACATTCAGATTCATGATAGTCTTCTTTCATTCCTACTTCCAAAGAATGAGCGACCGTGGAGAGTTTAAATAATCTTATTATTCGGGAAGTCAAAACATGCAAAGTGAAACACAAGAATAATACTAATCATATACTGTCCCAGACCTTTGAGTATAAATAAAACATTTTATTTAATCACCATATTGATTACTAATTATTTGTTGTTTCGGGTAATCAACTTCTTACTTGAATTATAACAGCAATTGTCCCATGCTCTTAGCATGCACACTATGTTTTCCTATGGTCCTTACTTTGTGAAATAGTATAATTGAATAAAATTTTCAATCACACTCATTTCACAATTCCCTATTCTTACCACAAGTGTAAGAATACCAAATTCTTGCACTTATAGAATATGTTAGATTCTAACATCTTATGCAACGGCCCTTTCGCAATATCACAGCACCAAAGTCAATAAGACTTTGCTAATGAAATTACAAAGTGCTCTATAGGATATAGTTAGAAGACAATTCCATAGTCATGAAGTCTCATATTCAAAGTACATTCCTTTTAACATCCTTCTTGCATAAAAGTTTCTAATCTAGACATTGATTCTCGATATCCAGCTCCCAATATGGAAACATTTCCATATTTTCCATATGACAACTCATTCTAAATAGAATCTTATCTATTCATAATAATGTCAATATGTTCCATCCATGACTATACTTCCAACTGTCCTGAAGGAACCAATCATTGGCAAACCTTAGATTGTCCTTGACAGTTGTTTAATTATTTTAGTCAAATTTGATTCTATTCCCTTTTTCCCTCTAAATGCCCTAGGCATTTGGAAAATTTTACAACGATCGAATATTACAACATATGCCATCGATCCTATACCCGAAGCATATGAGATATGATTCATAATGAAAAACGTGATACTTTACCAGTTTCTTGCTATAATATTGTCATAATATTTCTAGTTGCCGTGTTCTCAAAATTCGAACTATGAAGAGGGATGTCATAATCATAATCAAACTTTGAGAATGCAATTAATAAATATATCCTTGACTAAATTCAATTAAAATTTCTTGATCTAAGCTTTTAGATTGAAAACGAAGTATAACATTCTCTCCCTTAATTATAGCAAAAACAACTTTTCAACCTCTGGAACTTTGCAAAGTGAAACTTTTGTTTTTCTATAATTAATATTGCCAACTTGCAATACTTAAAATAATAATCATGCTCCCACTAACATGATGATTATATCCATTCCAACATAACATTTATGCTCCCACTAGCTTTGACACGTATTCGAGAAGCCTTTATCTAAGCTTCTCAAACTCATATACATTTCCTTAGATAGATCACATGTATGTCTAAACTAATTCAGAACTTATATTACTAAGTCCCAAATATTCAGACCAATTGCCAAATGTCACAATTCGAACTATGAAGAGGGATGTCGTAATCATAATCGAATTTTAGAATGCAATTTACATAATCGCTATCTCCTTAAAATATCTCTTAGTGAAAGCGTTTCCTCATAATCATTTTCATGAAGGAGAGAAACCTTATGACACTTAGATTTTATAGTGCATGTATTCCTATCCATGTGAATTTGTCATAACCATAATCATAAGATAATGTTTGTTTCAAATTCAAACTCTTATGGACAAAACTTGTTCATTCTTAATTTATTTTCCATCAAGGGCCCCACCATTGCTTCCAAGTTATTTAGCAGCTCAACTATGCCAGTTAATGTACGTTCTTTGAACAAGGTGTTTGCCCTTATGCAACCTATTGAGAAATCGTAGAACTCATATGCATAATCAACTCAACTGGATTGGCACAGAAACAAGAATATGTCAACACGATATGTTACAATCCTCAAGTCGTGTGCTAGTGTTTAATAGGTTTACTCTTGATTAGTTCTTGAAACTTTTCAAGATCTTTAGACTCCCACTGACCTCTTGACATATTAGATTCTCTTGTCAAGAAAACATTTCTTGACAAACAAATATTAAAGAGTTAGTGCGGATTCTTATAAAGACAGACACTACACATAATTGGTATTAGTTGGTCTTTGTCTTATCCAAGACATCACAATTTACCAATTTCAAACGTGCAAGAGTAAAAACAATTTTCTAATTCTCATTTAATGAGTGTGTTAGAACTTCTTAAGATGTGTCACTCAATTCACAATCTTGGAGTACGACTCTAAGACTTGATTTTGGAACGAAGTATGACTCATCCTTTTGATATAACTATTTCAACAATTTCCTATTCCTCTTCTTAGCCATACTAGTGCACTAAGATTTCCTTAGAGTATCAATTGTGATATGGCTCTTAATCATTAAGACGATCATAAAACATGATACAAAAGTACTCTCCTTTCTTCTTAGATTGGAGAAACTTTTATCTTTCTATGTAATTGACTATTCTTATTCGTTCTGCCATTCATTGAAACTTTCCAATGATTCAGAATTACACTTAATCTTGTAAGTATAACCACATTTACCAGACTTTTAGTAAATTATGACGAATAGTGTACACTTAATCTTGTAAGTACACTTAATCTTATATTTGTGGTGGACTTGACTAGTGCACAACATTGTGTTCTAGTCCTTTAGTCCATCACTTGACTCACATACTTGTGTGATCAAGGAATTAGTCTTAATTTCCTAAGTACCAAGATTTCCATACATCACGTGATTCAAATCATATGATTCCAAGCTTCTGTCCAACCGAAACTTGGGCAATGGGAATCTTTCCTTACTTAGAGAAATTTGACACTACCATAAATAACATAATTGAGAATCACATCCATTTATAGAAATACACAAACATCAATTTTTCACAACGATTTCAATGCAAGGATATATACATATATATATATATATATATATATATATATATATATATATATATATATATATATATATATATATATATAAGATAAAAAAAATTATTTTATTCATAAATGCAGCGGAAAACATGTCCTTACAATGAAAAATCAACTGAAAAACTATGTAATCAAAAATTCCTAACAAATCTATCATTACTTTATAAGCTCAAAGTCTAATCTTCAAATCCATACGATCGTGATCCATTCTTCGTGATCAGACTCATCTTGCTCTTCCATCAAGCTTCCTCTCTTTTCTCTGATCCTACAAAACATTCAAATGTAATCTTATCACATTATGTATTAAGAATCAATGAATAGGAACTTAATGGAGCTAGATAGTGGATCTTACTTGAAGTAGAGCCAAACGTCTTGACTCTCCCATCTCTTAGATCTCTCAGGTATATAAGGCAGCTTCATCTCCAATGCCCCTTCTCTTGGCAATAAAAGCAAATTGACTCTTTTGGAACAACACACGGAACTACTTCTGACCTCTCCTTTCTCTTATGATCAAAATTTTCTATCATGGCATGCCTTTTGTTGCCATTACCTATGTCCATAGAGGTTTGTGTGACATCCCCAAAATCACAGCTAGAAAAGACCGATTTCATTTATGCTTTTTAAAATAATTTCAGAGTAAATCCTTTTGATTTAAAAGTGTTGCGGAATTTTTTCCCAAAACAAAACATGATAAAATAATATTTATCAAAGCATTTCATCAAGAGATGCATTTTCATTATATAATCAAAACTCGGGATGTCATGTTCCGATACAGACCATAAAGCATAAACGATAACATTATAAGTCATTCAACAAATATATACATATACAGACTTTTAAACAAAACAACTTGATGATTCAACCATCTTACGCCCTTGCGCCACTTCAGGTAATACAAATAAAACTGAGTGGGTCAGGCTTGGGAGCCTGGTGAGCATATAGGGTTTTCAACCCACAATAAATAAATTATATTTAATTTCACCAACCAACAATAACCTGATTACCCATTCCCATTATCCTCACTTTACGTCCCTAAAACAACATCTATCTCAGGGGATCTAATCTAGGATTTTCATCGGGAAGGACATTACTGCTCAGGGGTTTCCTCAACAATAGATGTCCTAAAGGCAACCATGAGGGGGATAGAGTACACCGGTGAACACATCGTTCACAACACCTACAGGTTATCAACCTGCTAGCGTTCCACAAGACTGTCTAGAAAGAGTCTATGGTCGTTATCCATACTCCGTTGAATAACTAGATCAACAACAAGAACAACACTGTGGCCTCTCATCTATTTATTACACACCAACTATCTACCCATGTTCTACCCAACATATTAGTAGATAAAAATATATATTTTCATACATAGTTTAAAACCTGTATAGCATTTTCATTCAATACATATTCCACATAACCGATGAGGCACACCCACATAACACCTATTTCATAGAAAATAAATCAGATATATGAGATAGAAGAGAACGAATATACATTCACACATATAACAACAAAATTATACACATAACACGTATTTCGTATAAAATACTTCATAATTATGCGTTAGAAGAAAGTAACTACACACTTACTTGATCAGAAGATGATCGGACAACACTACAGCTTGTAGAAGTATTATTCTCCGTAGATCTGGAAGATCTCCACAAAAATCGAACTTCTCGCGGGCAGAGCTTCGGCTCGGGAATAACGCTCTTCGGGATTCTTGGGGCTTCGGATCTTGCTTCGGGGATCGGGAATATTACCGGGGCTTCGGGGCTTAAATGGCATGCAAAACGATGCAAAACGGGAGAGAGAGAGAGAGAGAGAGAGAGAGAGAAGAGAAAAATGGCAAAAGAACTCGGCAGCCTCGCATCCTATTTATAGGAGGCTGGAGCCTCGCAGTACGTTGGGCGTACAGCAGTACGCGGGGCGTACGCGTCTGAAATCATCAATGCTTACATATCCAAAAAACTTGAGTGCGAGGGACGTCATGCTTCGTTGTATGCTGGGCGTACTCCGGATGAGTCCGATGACTCCTCTTCGGATAATACCAAGATTTAGAATTAAATTTAAATATTAAATATATAATAAACTTCGGAAATTCATATCTTCTTCATACGAACTCCGGTTTCAACGTTCTTTATATCCACGCGTAGGTGAGACTACGCTCTACAATTTTCGTTTAGACTCCGTCGGCTAATTTTGAATTTATTTTTATTATTTATTTTTAGTAGGCCAGGACAGAAAAACTACGTTATAAATTCATAACTTATTCGTTTGACGTCCGTTCTCGCCTAACTTTTCATCGTTTCGATACTAACAACAAGATCTTCGATTCTCGTTTAGATTGTTTCGGCTAAAAATCGCTCGATCTCAAATCGAGTATTCGGGCTTCACATCGCTAAGTCGAAACTTCAGAAAATCATAACTTCCTGATACGAAGTCAGTTTTGGGCGTTCTATATATATTCGGAAACCTCGTTTCAACTACTACAACATTATCTAAAGATAACGAGTTTATTTTACACTTCAATTTTGACGCTTATTTTATTCTTAATTAATCCAATCCCATAATTAAGCAATTAAGCAATTAAGCACAAAACACATAATACACAAATAATACACTTCTATTATTTCAAAACGGTTTACAAAGGTTAACCTAGACTATTATATCAACATTAATGACAAGCCCAGAAACACAAGCATTACAATTCTCTCCACCTTAGAATGATTCCGTCCCCGGAATCACACATCAACAAACAAATGCGGATAGGGACCCATCATGTCACTCTCCGTCTCCCAGGTGAGATTCGGCCCATTCGTGTGTTTCCATCGGACAAGCACTAACTCGACCATCTTGCGTCGCAACTTCTTAGTCTTTCGGTCAACGATTGCCTCTTGTTCTTCAATCAACCTTTTGTTCTCATCGATTCTCAACTCCGAAAGTGGAATCATGTCGGGAACTTCCCCCGTGAACTTGCTCAAATAACACACATGAAAAGTGTTATGAATTCCATTCAGTTCTTCTGGTAGATCAAGCTTGTAAGCTTGGTTCCCAATCCTCTAAAGAACTTTAAACGGTCCAATAAATCTTGGACTTAATTTTCCCCTTTTACCAAATCTTATAAGTCCCTTCCACGGAGAGACTTTAAGCAAAACCGAATCCCCAACTTCAAAAGTCATCGGTCTTCGCTTTTTGTCAGCATAGCTCTTTTGACGATCCTGAGCTGCTAACATTCTCTCCCTAATTATTTTCAACTTTTCAGCAGTTTTATGAACCATCTCCGGTCCCATAAACTTCTTTTCCCCAGCCTCAAGCCAACAAGACAGCGTACGACACTTCTGTCCCTACAAAGCTTGGTAAGGTGCCATATTAATGCTCGAGTGGAAACTATTATTGTAGGAAAATTCTACCAAAGGTAAATGTTCATCCCAGTTACCTAGGTATTCTAGAATACATGCTCTCAGCATATCTTCAAGCTTTTGTATCGTTCGTTCGCTCTAACCATCAGTCTGCGGATGGTAAGCTGTACTTAAACACAACTTGGTACCCAATTCCTCTTGTAGACTTTTCCAAAACCTCGAGGTGAAATGGCTATCACGATCCGACACAATCGTTAACGGAACATCGTGAAGCCTCACAATTTCCTTCACGTAAGAATTTGCAAGCTTCTCCATAGAACATTTCTCCTTGGCTGCTATGAAATGCGCACTCTTAGTGAATCGATCAACGACCACCCAAATCATGTCGTGACCATACTTTGTTCTGGGCAGTTTAGTGACAAAATCCATAGCAATGTCTTCCCACTTACCCATAGGTACAGGCAATGGTTCTAAACTCCCATACGGTTTCTGATATTGTGTCTTTAATCTCGCACAAGTCACACACTCAGCCACATACTTTGCAACATCAAGCTTCATCGTCGGCCACCAGTAGTAAGGTTTTAGGTCCCTATACATTTTAGTGCTACCAGGATGAATCGAGTACATGGTTTTGTGAGCTTCTTCCATCAGAAGATCTCTGACTCCTCCTGTCTTAGGTATCCAAATCTGATCTTGGAACACCTTCAGTCCATGACTGTTTACACCGAACACCTACATTTTGCCCAAACGTTCCTCCTTTCGGTCATTCTTTTCAGAAGCTTCCTATTGAGCTTTCTTTATACTTTCCACAATAGTCGAGACAACTTCAATTCTCCACGCTCTTGGCCTTTTCCTTTCAAGATTGACTTTCTGACTGAGAGCATCAACAACAACATTAGCTTTACCGGGGTGGTAAAGTATCTCACAGTCGTAGTCCTTAAGTAACTGTAGCCAGCGTCGTTGCCTCATATTCAATTCTTTCTGATTAAAGAGATATTGGAGACTCTTATGATCAGTAAAAATTTTGCACTTCGTGCCATAGAGGTAATGCCTCCATATTTTCAGAGCGAAAACTACCGCTGCTAACTCCAAATCATGAGTCGGGTAGTTCTTTTCATGCTCTTTCAGCTGTCGAGATGCATATGCTATCACCTTTTCTCTTTGGCTCAAAACACAACCCAATCCAACCCTAGACGCATCGCTATAAACAACGAAGTCTTTAACTCCATAGGGTAGAGAAAGTATCGGTGCCTCACATAGTTTCTTCTTTAGCTTCTCGAATGCTTCTTTATGCTTATCATTCCAAGCATAAGTAGCTCCTTTGTGGGTCAAAGCTGTCAACGGAGTAGCGATCGAAGAAAAGCCTTGGATAAACCTTCGGTAATATCCGGCTAATCCCAAAAAGCTTCGGATCTACGTGGGACTTTTCGGTTGTTCCCACTTCATCACAGCTTCGATCTTCATTGGATCAACCATTATCCCTTCTTGGTTGACCACGTGACCCAAGAATTGGACTTCACGAATCCAAAAATCACATTTGGAGAACTTAGCATACAGCTTCTCCTTCTTCAAGACTTCTAACACTTGTCGCAAGTGTCTGCCATGCTCCTCTTGGATTTTCGAATAAATCAGAATGTCATCTATGAACACTATCACAGATTTATCCCGGAACGGATTACAAACCCTGTTCATCAAATCCATGAATGCTGCTGGAGCGTTGGTTAGTCCAAAAGACATAACCAAGAACTCGTAGTGTCCATATCTAGTTCTGAATGCAGTCTTCTCGATATCTTGCTCTCTTACTTTTAGCTGATGATATCTTGGCCTTAGATCGATCTTCAAGAAATAGCTCAAACCTTGCAATTGATTAAACAGGTCATCAATCCTCGGCAACGGATATCTATTCTTTATTGTTGCCTTATTCAGCTCTCGGTAATCAATGCACATCCTCATGCTTCCATCTTTCTTCTTCACAAATAACATCGGAGCTCCCCAGGGTGATGAACTAGGTCTAATGAAACCCTTGTCCAATAAATCCTGAAGTTGCATCATCAGCTCCTTCATCTCCGTCGGTGCTAATCGATAAGGTGTTTTTGCTATCGGCGTCGTCCCTGGTAACAAGTCTATTCTAAACTCAGTCTATCAGGCAGTAATCTGGGAAGATCTTCGGGAAATACTTCCGGATAATCACATACGACAGGAATGCTCTGCATCACCTTTTTCTCCTTTTTAGCATCGATCACGAATGCTAGATACGACGTACATCCTTTAGCCAAACACTTTCTGGCTTTCATCAATGAAATGATTCCAGAATTTACTCTACATTTATCTCTATACACCATAAACGACTCTTTCCCAGGCGGGTTTACTTTGACTATTTTCTTCTTGCATAAAATTTCGGCGTCATTGGCGCTAAGCCAATCCATTCCCAAAACGATGTCGGAACCATTAAGTTCTATAGGCAATAATTCCTCGTGGAACTTATTCCCATTCAAGTCAATTAAGATGTTTTTCATACAATGGCTAACAGGTACAAACTTGCCACTAGCAACTTCGACTAATAAGGCATTATCTAGTCTAACAACAGGCAAAGCTAGTTTTCTACCAAATTCATGCGATATAAAGGAGTAGTTGGCTCCAGAATCAAATAAAATTTGGGCAGACAATTTGTTTACGAGAAAGGTACCTGAAGCGACATCAGCTTCATCTTTAGCAGCTTCTAGTGTCATCTGGAATGCTCTCGCCTTCGGCTTTGGCGGAATGTTGGGTCTAGCTGCCTCCTTCTTCTTCGGGCAGTCCCTCGACATGTGTCCCTCCTCACCACAACCATATCAAACCTTCTTAGAGAGGGTGCACTCATTTGCATAGTGCCCTGGCTTTCCACATTTGTAGCATGTGGCCGCTACCTCACATTTTCCATGATGCTTCTTCTTACATTTGTCGCACCATTTCGCTTCGCCTCCACTTCCCTCGAACCAGACTTCGAGAACTTGTTTTTCTTATTGGACCCTGAAGTTCCATCGAACTTCCTCTTTTCACCAACTTCTATCCTTTCCATACCCTTTTCCTTCTGCTGGGCCTCCACATTCTTAGCTGCACGAACAGCCGTTTTCAGAGTAGTTGCCATCTTGACCGTCGGACCAAATTCGGCAGGCAGTCCATTAGCAAACCTCTCAATCTTGGAGAGTTTCGTTGGCACTAGGTACAGAAATAACTTCATTTTCTCAGTGAATGCAGTAGCATAGTCATCTATGCTCATCCTCCCCTTCTTCAAGTTTTGGAACTCATTGTTCAGATCGATCAGATCTATCTCTGAACAATACTGTACCCTTAACTGTTCCAAGAACTCCTCCCATGACATTTTCAGGGCTTCTCCTCGTGGCATAGTATCTGCCAACAACTTCCACCTACTCAATACTCCAGTCTTCAGTTGTCTAATGTGACATCCCCAAAATCTCGGCCAGAAAAGACCGATTTTCATTTATGCTTTTAAATATTTTCAGAGTAAATCCTTTTGATTTGAAAGAGTTGCGGAATTTGTTCCCAAAACAAAACATGATAAAATAATATTTATCAAAGCATTTCATCAAGAGATGCATTTCATTATATAATCAAAACTCGGGATGTCATGTTCCGATACAGGCCATAAAGCATAAACGATAAACATTACAAGTCATTCAACAAATATATACATATACAGACTTGTAAACAAAACAACAAGATGATCCATCCATCTTACGCCCTTGTGCCACTTCCTGTAATACAAATAAAACTGAGTGGGTCAGGCTTGGGAGCCTGGTGAGCATATAGGGTTTTCAACCCACAATAAATAAGTTATATTTAATTTCACCAACCAATCACTATCCCGATTACCCATTCCCGTTATCCTCACTTTACGTCCCTAAAACAACTATCTCAAGGGACCTAATCTAGGATTTTCATCGGGACGGACATCACTGCGAAGGGGTTTCCTCAACAATAGATATCCTAAAGGCAACCATGAGGGGGATAGAGTACACCGGTGAACACATCGTTCACAACACCTACAGGTTATGAACCTGCTAGTGTTCCACTGGACTGTCTAGAAAGAGTCCGTGGTCGTTATCCATACTCCGCTGAATAACTAGATCAACAACAACAACAACATCGAGGCCTCTCATCTGTTTATTACACACCAACTATCTACCCATGTTCTACCCAACATATTAGTAGATAAAAATATATATTTTCATACGTAGTTTAAAGAAAACCTGTATAGCATGCTTTAATCAACACATATGTCACATAACAGATGAGGCACACACACATAACACATATCTCATAAAGAAATAAGCAGATCTATAAGATAGAAGAGAGTGAATACTCATTCACACATAACACAACCAAATATATACACATAGCACGTATTTTTATATAAAATACTTCGTATTATTGTATTAGAAGAAATAACTACACACTCACTTGATCAGAAGACGATCCGACAGCACTACGGCTTATAGAAGTAGTAATCCACAGCAGATCTGGAAGATCTCCGCGAAAATCGAACTTCTCGCGGGCAGAGCTTCGACTCGGGAACCGCGCTTCTCGGGATCTTCGGGGTCTCGGGACTTGCCTCGGGGCTAGAGTATGATACCGGGGCTTCGGGGTAGCTTCGGCACGAAAAACGATGCAAAAGACTAGAGAGAAGAGAAGAAAATGAACAACAAATGAGGCTGCCTTCGGATCCTTTATATAGAGGCTGGAGCCTCGGAGTACGCGGGGCGTACAGGCGTACGCAGCGCGTACGCGTCCGAAATCGTCATTGCATGCGTCATCCGAAGTGTCGACACTATCGGAGTTACGCGATAGCGTAACCTCGTACGCGGGGCGTACTCCGGATTACACCGGTGACACGGCTTCGGATAATGCCTCCGATTTTGAATTAAATAAAAATATAAAATGATTAATAAACTTTGGAAATTCATAACTTCTTCATACGAACTCCGTTTTCGACGTTCTTTATATCCACGGAAAGGTGAGACCATGCTCTACGACTTTCGTTTAGACTCCGTCGGCTAATTTTGACTTTATTTTTATTAATTATTTTTAATAGGCCGCGACAGAAACTTTCGTTATAAATTCATAACTTCTTCGTTTGACGTCCGTTCTCGCCTAACTTTTTATCGCTTCGATACCAACAACGAGATCTTCGATTCTCATTTAGATTGCTTCGGCTAACAACCGCTCGATCTCAATTCGAGTATTTCAGGCTGTATACCGCTAAGCCGGAACTTCGATAAATCATAACTTCCTCATACGAAGTCAGATTTGGGCGTTCTATATATATTCGGAAACCTCGTTTCAACTACTACAACATAGATCAAAGATATTAAGTTTATTTTACACTTAAATTTTGACGCTTATTTTTATTCTTAATTAATCAAACCACATAATTAAGCAATTAAGCACAAAACACATAATACTCAAATAATACAATCTTATTATTTCAAAACGGGTTACAAAGGTTAACCTAGACTATTATATTGCTAAAAACGGCAAGCCCGGAAACACAGGCGTTACAATTCTCTCCACCTTAGAATGATTCCGTCCCCGGAATCACACATCAACAAACAAATGCGGATAGCGACCCATCATGTCACTCTCCGTCTCCCAGGTGAGATTCGGCCCATTCGTGTGTTTCCATCGGATAAGCACTAACCCAACCATCTTGCGTCGCAATTTCTTAGTCTTTCGGTCAACAATTGCCTCTGGTTCTTCAATCAACCTTTTGTTCTCATCAATTCTCAATTCAAAAATTGGAATTATGTCGGGAACTTCTCCCGTGAACTTCCTCAAATAACACACATGAAAAGTGTTATGAATTCCATTCAGTTCTTCTGGTAGTTCGAGCTTGTAAGCTTGGTTCCCAATCCTCTGAAGAACTTTAAACGGTCCAATAAACCTTGGACTTAACTTTCCCCTTTTACCAAATCTTATTAGTCCCTTCCACGGCGAGACTTTAAGCAAAACCGAATCTCCAACTTCAAAAGTCATCGGTCTTCGCTTTTTGTCAGCATAGCTCTTTTGACGATCCTGAGCCGCTAACATTCTTTCCCTAATTATTTTCAACTTTTCAGCAGTTTGATGAACCAACTCCGGTCCCATAAACTGCTTTTCCCCAGCCTCAAGCCAACAAGACGGCGTACGACACTTCTGTCCATACAAAGCTTGGTAAGGTGCCATCTTAATGCTCGAGTGGAAACTATTATTATAGGAAAATTCTACCAACGGTAAATGTTCATCCCAATTACCTAGGAATTCCAGAGTACATGCTCTCAGCATATCTTCAAGTGTTTGTATCGCTCGTTCGCTCTGACCATCAGTCTGCGGATGGTAAGCTGTACTTAAACACAACTTGGTACCCAATTCCTCTTGTAGACTTTTCCAAAACCTCGATGTGAAACGGCTATCACGATCCGACACAATCGTTAACGGAACACCGTGAAGCCTCACAATTTCCTTCACGTAAGAATTCGCAAGCTTCTCCATAGACCATTTCTCCCTGGCCGCTATGAAATGCGCACTCTTAGTGAATCGATCAACGACCACCCAAATCATGTCGTGACCATTCTTTGTTCTGGGCAGTTTAGTGACAAAATCCATAGCAATGTCTTCCCACTTACCCATAGGCACAGGCAAAGGTTCTAAACTCCCGTACGGTTTCTGATGTTGTGTCTTGACTCTCGCACAAGTCACACACTCGGCCACATACTTTGCAACATCAAGCTTCATCGTCGGCCACCAGTAGTAGGGTATCAGGTCCCTATACATTTTAGTGCTACCCGGATGAATCGAGTACATGGTCTTGTGAGCTTCTTCCATCAGAAGATCTCTGACTCCTCCTGTCTTAGGTATCCAAATCCGATCTTGGAACACCTTCAGTCCATGACTGTTTACACCGAACACCAACGTTTTACCCAAACGTTCCTCCTTTCTGTCATTCTTCTCAGAAGCTTCGCTCTGAGCTTTCTTTATACTTTCCAAAATAGTTGATACAACTTCAATTCTCAACGCTCTTGGCCTTTTCCTTTCGGGATTGACTTTCCGACTGAGAGCATCAGCAACAACATTAGCTTTACCGGGGTGGTAAAGTATCTCGCAGTCATAGTCTTTAAGTAATTCTAGCCAGCGTCGTTGCCTCATATTCAATTCTTTCTGATTAAAGAGGTATTGGAGACTCTTATGATCAGTGAAAAGTTTGCACTTCGTGCCATAGAGGTAATGCCTCCATATTTTCAGAGCGAAAACTACCGCTGCCAACTCTAAATCATGAGTCGGGTAGTTCTTTTCATGCTCTTTCAGCTGTCGAGACGCATATGCTATCACCTTTTCTCTTTGGGTCAAAACACAACCCAAACCAACACCAGACGCATCGCTATAGACAGCGAAGTCTTCAACTCCATCGGGTAGAGAAAGTATCGGTGCCTCGCATAGCTTCTTCTTTAGCTTCTCAAATGCTTCCTGATGCTTCTCACCCCAAGCATAAGTAGCTCCTTTGTGGGTCAAAGTTGACAATGGACTAGCGATCGAAGAAAAGCCTTGGATAAACCTTCGGTAATATCCGGCTAATCCTAAAAAGCTTCGAATCTCCGTGGGACTTTTCGGTTGTTCCCACTTCGTCACAGCTTCGATCTTCGCTGGATCAACCATTATCCCTTCTTGGTTGACCACGTGACCCAAGAATTGGACTTCACGAATCCAAAAATCACATTTGGAGAACTTAGCATACAGCTTCTCCTTCTTCAAGACTTCTAACACTTCTCGCAAGTGTCTGCCATGCTCCTCCTGGCTTTTCGAGTAAATCAGAATGTCGTCTATGAACACTATCACGGATTTATCAAGGAACGGGTTACAAACCCTATTCATCAAATCCATGAACGCTGCTGGAGCATTGGTTAGTCCAAACGACATAACCAAGAACTCATAGTGTCCATATCTAGTTCTGAATGCAGTCTTCTCGATATCTTGCTCTCTTACTTTTAGCTGATGATATCCTGACCTAAGATCGATCTTCGAGAAATAGCTCGAACCTTGCAATTGATCAAACAGGTCATCAATCCTCGGCAACGGATATCTATTCTTTATTGTTGCCTTGTTCAGCTCTCTGTAATCGATGCACATTCTCATACTTCCATCTTTCTTCTTTACAAATAACACCGGAGCTCCCCAGGGCGATGAACTAGGTCTAATGAAACCGTTGTCCAATAACTCCTGAAGTTGCATCATTAGCTCCTTCATCTCCGTCGGTGCTAATCGATAAGGTGCTTTCGCAATTGGCGTTGTTCCTGGCAACAAGTCAATACGGAATTCCACTTGTCGATCAGGCGGTAATCCAGGAAGATCTTCGGGAAATACTTCCGGATAATCACACACCACTGGAATATTCTGCATCACCTTCTTTTCCTTCTTAGCATCAATCACGAATGCTAAAAACGATGTACACCCCTTGGTCAAACATTTTCTGGCTTTCATCAATGAAATGATTCCAGAATTCACTCTGCGTTTATCTCCATACACCATAAACGAATCTTTCCCAGGCGGGTTTACTTTGACTATTTTCTTCTTGCATAAAATTTCGGCGTCGTTGGCGCTAAGCCAATCCATTCCCAATACGATGTCGAAACCATTAAGTTCGATAGGCAATAATTCCTCATGGAACTTATTCCCATTCAGATCAATTAAGATGTTTTTCATGCGATAGCTAACAGGTACAAACTTGCCACTAGCAACTTCGACTAATAAAGCATTATCTAGTCTAACAACAGGCAAAGCTAGCTTTCTACCAAATTCATGCGATATAAAGGAGTAGTTGGCTCCAGAATCAAATAAAATTTGGGCAGGCAATTCGTTAACGAGAAAGGTACCTGAAGCGACATCAGCTTCATCTTTAGCAGCTTCCAGTGTCATCTGGAATGCTCTCGCCTTTGGCTTTGGCGGAATGTTGGGTCTAGCTGCCTCCTTCTTCTTCGGGCAGTCTCTCGACATATGACCCTCCTCACCACAACCATAGCAAACTTTCTTTGTGAGGGTACACTCATTGGCATAGTGCCCTGGCTTTCCACACTTGTAGCATGTGTTCGCCACCTCACATCTTCCATGATGCTTCTTCTTACATTTGTCGCACCATTTCGCCTCACCTCCACCTCCCCTCGAACCAGACTTCGAGAACTTGTTTTTCTTGTTGGACCCTGAAGTTCCATCGAACTTCCTCTTTTCTCCAACATCTATTCTTTCCAGACCCTTTTCCTTCTGCTGGGCCTCCACATTCTTAGCTGCACGAACAGCCGTTTTCAGAGTGGTTGCCATTTTGACTGTCGGACCAAAGTCAGCAGGCAGTCCGTTAGCAAACCTCTCAATCTTGGAGAGTTCCGTTGGCACTAGGTACGGAAACAACTTCATCTTCTCAGTAAATGCAGTAGCATAGTCATCTATGCTCATCTTCCCCTTCTTTAAGTTTTGGAACTCATTGTTCAGATCAATCAGATCTATCTCCGAACAATACTGCACCCTTAACTGTTCCAAGAACTCCTCCCATGACATTTTCAGGGCCTCTCCTCGTTGCATAGTATCTGCCAACAACTTCCACCAACTCAAGACTCCAGTCTTCAGTTGTCTAACCGCAAATACGGTCTTCTGTTTGTTGCTACAGTCGCAACTTTCAAATACCATCTCCATTTCGGAGATCCAATCCATTATCTCAACAGGCTTTGGGCTCCCAGAAAGACTTGGCGGTTTGGCGCCCAAGAAATTCTTGTACATACGCCCATCCTTGTTGTTTCTCCTTTCCGGATCGTTCCTTCGTTCCTCTTGAGTCCCAACTTGACTCACCATGCGACTATTGTTCCCTTCCTCCGATTGCTCGGGAATCAATTCCGGTTCCTCAATAGGTATGATAGGTTCATCCCTATTATTATGCAACATTTGTCGCATCTCCTCCCTTTGTTCGGCAAGCATAGCCCGAATCATGGCTTGCACCGCAGCCATTGTTATTGGTTCTGGTGCTGCTGCTACAACAGGTATTTGCTCAATCACTGGCGGTTGATTCCTGTTTTCATCTGCGTTTCCAACGCCACTCCTTGTTCTCACCATTTTTTTTGATCTACACCGAATAATTTCACCTTATTACTCCAAACGATTACATGCTAGTTCTAATATCGTATACATACGCTTAGAATCCTAAACACATAAACCTTCAGATCCGGTTGGCAACAAACCGTAGATCCGAACAAATAATATCATATATGGCAACATATATCATTTAGCACATAAAAGCATTTTAGGCAACTTTCCTAAAATAAACTAGTGCTCGTGTCTAAAATCCAACAGACACACATCTCATCATTACATTTAGCATTCTAAGTTTAAGTCTAGAAATCCTACAAATTCCTAGTTCGCTTAAACTAATGCTCTGATACCAACTGTGACATCCCCAAAATCTCGGCCAGAAAAGACCGATTTTCATTTATGCTTTTAAATATTTTCAGAGTAAATCCTTTTGATTTGAAAGAGTTGCGGAATTTGTTCCCAAAACAAAACATGATAAAATAATATTTATCAAAGCATTTCATCAAGAGATGCATTTCATTATATAATCAAAACTCGGGATGTCATGTTCCGATACAGGCCATAAAGCATAAACGATAAACATTACAAGTCATTCAACAAATATATACATATACAGACTTGTAAACAAAACAACAAGATGATTCATCCATCTTACGCCCTTGTGCCACTTCCTGTAATACAAATAAAACTGAGTGGGTCAGGCTTGGGAGCCTGGTGAGCATATAGGGTTTTCAACCCACAATAAATAAGTTATATTTAATTTCACCAACCAATCACTATCCCGATTACCCATTCCCATTATCCTCACTTTACGTCCCTAAAACAACTATCTCAAGGGACCTAATCTAGGATTTTCATCGGTACGGACATCACTGCGAAGGGGTTTCCTCAACAATAGATATCCTAAAGGCAACCATGAGGGGGATAGAGTACACCGGTGAACACATCGTTCACAACACCTACAGGTTATGAACCTGCTAGTGTTCCACTGGACTGTCTAGAAAGAGTCCGTGGTCGTTATCCATACTCCGCTGAATAACTAGATCAACAACAACAACAACATCGAGGCCTCTCATCTGTTTATTACACACCAACTATCTACCCATGTTCTACCCAACATATTAGTAGATAAAAATATATATTTTCATACGTAGTTTAAAGAAAACCTGTATAGCATGCTTTAATCAACACATATGTCACATAACAGATGAGGCACACACACATAACACATATCTCATAAAGAAATAAGCAGATCTATAAGATAGAAGAGAGTGAATACTCATTCACACATAACACAACCAAATATATACACATAGCACGTATTTTTATATAAAATACTTCGTATTATTGTATTAGAAGAAATAACTACACACTCACTTGATCAGAAGACGATCCGACAGCACTACGGCTTATAGAAGTAGTAATCCACAGCAGATCTGGAAGATCTCCTCGAAAATCGAACTTCTCGCGGGCAGAGCTTCGACTCGGGAACCGCGCTTCTCGGGATCTTCGGGGTCTCGGGACTTGCCTCGGGGCTAGAGTATGATACCGGGGCTTCGGGGTAGCTTCGGCACGAAAAACGATGCAAAAGACTAGAGAGAAGAGAAGAAAATGAACAACAAATGAGGCTGCCTTCGGATCCTTTATATAGAGGCTGGAGCCTCGGAGTACGCGGGGCGTACAAGCGTACGCAGCGCGTACGCGTCCGAAATCGTCATTGCATGCGTCATCCGAAGTGTCGACACTATCGGAGTTACGCGATAGCGTAACCTCGTACGCGGGGCGTACTCCGGATTACACCGGTGACACGGCTTCGGATAATGCCTCCGATTTTGAATTAAATAAAAATATAAAATGATTAATAAACTTTGGAAATTCATAACTTCTTCATACGAACTCCGTTTTCGACGTTCTTTATATCCACGGAAAGGTGAGACCATGCTCTACGACTTTCGTTTAGACTCCGTCGGCTAATTTTGACTTTATTTTTATTAATTATTTTTAATAGGCCGCGACAGAAACTTTCGTTATAAATTCATAACTTCTTCGTTTGACGTCCGTTCTCGCCTAACTTTTTATCGCTTCGATACCAACAACGAGATCTTCGATTCTCATTTAGATTGCTTCGGCTAACAACCGCTCGATCTCAATTCGAGTATTTCAGGCTGTATACCGCTAAGCCGGAACTTCGATAAATCATAACTTCCTCATACGAAGTCAGATTTGGGCGTTCTATATATATTCGGAAACCTCGTTTCAACTACTACAACATAGATCAAAGATATTAAGTTTATTTTACACTTAAATTTTGACGCTTATTTTTATTCTTAATTAATCAAACCACATAATTAAGCAATTAAGCACAAAACACATAATACTCAAATAATACAATCTTATTATTTCAAAACGGGTTACAAAGGTTAACCTAGACTATTATATTGCTAAAAACGGCAAGCCCGGAAACACAGGCGTTACATCTAACTGCAAAGACAGTCTTCTGTTTGTTGCTACAGTCACAACTTTCAAATACCATCTCCATTTCGGAGATCCAATCCATTATCTCAATAGGCTTTGGGATTCCAGAAAGACTTGGCGGCTTGGCGCCCAAGAAGTTCTTGTACATTCACCCATCCTTGTTGTTTCTCCTTTCCGGATCGTTCCTTCGTTCTCCTTGAGTCCCAACTTGACTCATAATACGACTATTGTTCCCTTCCTCCGATTGCTCGGGAATCAATTCGGGTTCCTCAATAGGTATGATAGGTTCGTCCCTATTATCATGCAACATCTTTCGCATCTCATCCCTTTGTTCGGCTAACATAGCCCGAATCATGGCTTGCACCCCAACCATTGTTATTGGTTCTGGTGCTGCTGCTACAACAGGTATTTGCTCAATCACTTGCGGTTGATTCCTATTTTCATCCGCATTTCCAATGCCACTCCTTGTTCTCACCATTTTTTATCGACACACCGAATAAGGTGAAATTTAGATCTTCATTAACGATAGATTTCAAATCATCCTTATCACTCCGAAACGATTACATGCTAGTTCTAATATCGTATACATACGCTTAGAATCCTACACACATAAGGTTTCCAGATCCGGCCGGCAACAGACCGTAGATCCGAACAATTAATATCATATATGGCAACATATAATATTTAGCACATAAAAGCATTTTAGGCAACTTTCCTAAAATAAACTAGTGCTCGTGTCTAAAATCCAACAGACACTTAACTCAAATTTCCACTTAGCATTCTAAGTTTAAGTCTAGAAATCCTACAAATTCCTAGTTCGCTTAAACTAATGCTCTGATACCAACTGTGACATCCCCAAAATCACGGCCATAAAAGACCGATTTCATTTATGTTTTTTAAAATAATTTCATAGTAAATCCTTTTGATTTAAAAGTGTTGCGAAATTTGTTCCCAAAACAAAACATGATAAAATAAGATTTATCAAAGCATTTCATCAAGAGATGCATTTTCATTATATAATCAAAACTCAGGATGTCATGTTCCGATACAGACCATAAAGCATAAACGATAACATTATAAGTCATTCAACAAATATATACATATACAGACTTTTAAACAAAACAACTTGATGATTCAACCATCTTACGCCCTTGCGCCACTTCATGTAATACAAATAAAACTGAGTGGGTCAGGCTTGGGAGCCTGGTGAGCATATAGGGTTTTCAACCCACAATAAATAAATTATATTTAATTTCACCAACCAACAATAACCTGATTACCCATTCCCATTATCCTCACTTTACGTCCCTAAAACAACATCTATCTCAGGGGACCTAATCTAGGATTTTCATCGGGAAGGACATTACTGCTCAGGGGTTTCCTCAACAATAGATGTCCTAAAGGCAACCATGAGGGGGATAGAGTACACCGGTGAACACATCGTTCACAACACCTACAGGTTATCAACCTGCTAGCGTTCCACAAGACTGTCTAAAAAGAGTCTATGGTCGTTATCCATACTCCGTTGAATAACTAGATCAACAACAAGAACAACACTGTGGCCTCTCATCTATTTATTACACACCAACTATCTACCCATGTTCTACCCAACATATTAGTAGATAAAAATATATATTTTCATACATAGTTTAAAACCTGTATAGCATTTTCATTCAATACATATTCCACATAACCGATGAGGCACACCCACATAACACCTATTTCATAGAAAATAAATCAGATATATGAGATAGAAGAGAACGAATATACATTCACACATATAACAACAAAATTATACACATAACACGTATTTCGTATAAAATACTTCATAATTATGCGTTAGAAGAAAGTAACTACACACTTACTTGATCAGAAGATGATCGGACAACACTACAACTTGTAGAAGTATTATTCTCCGTAGATCTGGAAGATCTCCACAAAAATCAAACTTCTCGCGGGCAGAGCTTCGGCTCGGGAATAACGCTCTTCGGGATTCTTGGGGCTTCGGATCTTGCTTCGGGGATCGGGAATATTACCGGGGCTTCGGGGCTTAAATGGCACGCAAAACGATGCAAAACGGGAGAGAGAGAGAGAGAGAAGAGAAAAATGGCAAAAGAACTCGGCAGCCTCGCATCCTATTTATAGGAGGCTGGAGCCTCGCAGTACGTTGGGCGTACAGCAGTACGCGGGGCGTACGCGTCCGAAATCATCAATGCTTACATATCCGAAGAACTTGAGTGCGAGGGACGTCACGCTTCGTTGTATGCTGGGCGTACTCCGGATGAGTCCGATGACTCCTCTTCGGATAATACCAAGATTTAGAATTAAATTTAAATATTAAATATATAATAAACTTCGGAAATTCATATCTTCTTCATACGAACTCCGGTTTCAACGTTCTTTATATCCACGCGTAGGTGAGACTACGCTCTACAATTTTCGTTTAGACTCCGTCGGCTAATTTTGAATTTATTTTTATTATTTATTTTTAGTAGGTCAGGACAGAAAAACTACGTTATAAATTCATAACTTATTCGTTTGACGTCCGTTCTCGCCTAACTTTTCATCGTTTCGATACTAACAACAAGATCTTCGATTCCCGTTTAGATTGTTTTGGCTAAAAATCGCTCGATCTCAAATCGAGTATTCGGGCTTCACATCGCTAAGTCGAAACTTCAGAAAATCATAACTTCCTGATACGAAGTCAGTTTTGGGCGTTCTATATATATTCGGAAACCTCGTTTCAACTACTACAACATTATCCAAAGATAACGAGTTTAGTTTACACTTAAATTTTGACGTTTATTTTATTCTTAATTAATCCAATCCCATAATTAAGCAGTTATGCAATTAAGCACAAAACACATAATACACAAATAATACACTTCTATTATTTCAAAACGGGTTACAAAGGTTAACCTAGACTATTATATCAACATTAATGACAAGCCCAGAAACACAGGCGTTACAGTTTGGAAGGCAGATCCACCAATCAACTTTTCTTCTCCAGTGCGCCAAATCATTGTTGATTCAGCAGCAATAAGCAAATAAGTGAGATCGATGAGGGTCACGTTGTGGTCAATCATATTGTACTCTCTTACAAATTCACTATATGATTCAGGAAGTGACTCGAGAACCCAGTCAACAGCCAGCTCCTCACAGACAACGCCTCCCAACATTCTTAACCTTTTAATGTGTGACTTCATCTGTAAGACGTGTGCACACACTGACTTTCCTTCTTCATGTTTACCTGCCAAAAGGGCTTGTGTGAGCTTGAACTTTTCAAGCCTTTGAACTTGTGGGTTAGGGAGAACACTTGGATGAGGTGGAGGAAGTGAAGCATGATCTCTTGTTCCTCAATCGAATCGTGGAATATCATCTTCATATGGAAAGCTTGTTCCACGATATTTGGGAAGACCATAGTTGTCATACTTTGACATCTACAAAACGGGAGAAAATTCAAGTTAGTTGATTGATTGAGTCCTTAATAAAACACTCAAATGAGATATTAAATCTAGGACCCAACACAATACTCTACAACTTGGGAGAGGAATGCTGTAACCCAAATTGCATACATTTGAAGGTAAGTAAATGACGATTCACTAATTTTCCACCATGAAAAAACGAAAAAGAGATTAAGTTTTAAATGTATTGAAAACTCCTAGATCCTTTGAGATTCATTGAACTTTTCAATGGCATGTTTAAATCTTGATATGCCCCTCGATTTGTGATTGGGATGTTGAGGATCACAAAGCAGACTGTGAATAACCATGCAAAATTACATGGTGCCCCCAATGTTACAGTTACCTATTAGATGTGTCGGTTAACCACACACGCTCCACCAAACTATAATAAACATTGAGTCACCCTTCACTACATTTGCTTAGAACCCATTTAGTGTGCCGGTTAACCACACACACTCCACTAACATTTAGCAAGGGTACAAAGTGTAATTTCATGGAATTGCATCAAATTCACTTTTGCCTAAAGTTACTTTATAATTTCATTATACTTTTAATGGAAAGGGTTTGCCCTATCCTACCCGTTCGGCTAACGATCCTCCACCAATCAAGGAAGCGGTGGGTGAGAGTGGATACCCATTAAACGACCATTTTATAGGCCATAACCATATCCCCCCTTATACATCAGTTTCGTGAATGAGACCTACTAATGGTAAGACTAGCAGTTTAAGTTATACATATATAATATTAGACTTTTAATATTATATATAGTATAAGGGTGTATTTTACACTTTTAAAATACTAGGTGATCTAATTTAATAAATTACACTTTTAATTTAATTAAATGTAAACCATGTCACTATGGATTTATTAACTCTCCTTTAATTATACACTTAATTAATTTAATAAAACCATAAGGATGCAATTTGAACTTTTTCAAAAATTAGGGCTTTAGAATTTAACATTTTAAAATTAAACTTGTAATTAAAATTTAAATTCCAAAACTTGAGGGCAAGTTTTGAAACATTTCAAAACTATCTAGATCAAAATACAAATAAGGCAATTAAACAATTAATTGGTGATTATCTAGTTTTTGACCTAATCCAATTTCATGCAAGACAATTGAGCAAATAATTCAAATAATATAACATTTATCAAACAAGGTAACAATTATCTAATTAGATGAGAAAAAATTATTTTGACAAAGATAATCATAAGGAATCAATAAAATTCGTATTTTATTAATTTGAAATAATTATGGCAATTATCCTAAGTGAAAATAAGCAAAAAAAATCTGAAAATCCGTATGTCTGACAGCCAGACTCGCTGAGTCACCATATGGACTCGCCGAGTTCATCCTACTCAACGAGTCCACATTGGGACTCGACGGGTTTGTCAGGCAGATGGCCAAAAACTCAACTTTGCAATCAAGATTGAAACACTGAGCATCAATACAATAGAAACCAATCAAGGCTCTGATACCACTGATGGGTTTTAGCCAAAAGAACATCCTATATGCTCATGCAAACCCTAAAGCTTGGATCTAAGTTTCTCTATTGTACATGCAAGTCATCCAAGACTTACAAACCCTAGATCTAGTGATATATATATTTCAAAATAGACATAAGAAAACAGATCTAGATGATTACCTCTTCTTCAATGGCTTGAATCTTCTTGTCTTTGAAGCTTAGAGTCACAAGTGTCACTCCTCTAATGGCTTACAAACACCACAAGCAAGAGGATGAATAAAGAGAAGGAGGAGAAGCACCAAAACCGTCCTAGGGTTCTTCCAAAGGAGTTCCACGCGTTTTTGGGGCTATAGGGGTCTTTATATAGTGAGGCAATTAGGGTTATCAGCTAGGAAACCCTAATTTGACTGCTTAGGCACTAAGTAGCTCATGGACTCCCTTTAGAACAGCCCTTGGACAAATTCCTTATGGGCTTCCCATAGAATTCGTCCAACCTATGTTCCAAGGTGATCCATAGCCCAATTGCAACTATCTTATAATTACAATTCCAGTACCCTAAGTTTAATTAATGTCTTTTAGTCACAAAATTAACTATCAATTAATTCTTGACTAATATTAATTAAACAATATGATTTCTCCTTTAATAAGTTATTCATATAATATATTAATAAATCATAATTAATCCTTTTTCTCCATAAATCATTCTATCAAGTTGCTTTGGTGAAGGCAACCCAAAAGGACCATGCACAACCGGGTCAAGTACATACCAAATATAGTTACGGGCTTAGACACTAATCCAACAATTCGTTACACATTGATAATGGGTAAACGCATTAGTACCTTTATGTTATATAACGTATTGTTGTGCATGATTTGATGAGTAAGGCTGTGTTTGGCGCGCCACAGCTAGCTGATAAGGTAGCTTATTTTTTTAGGTTTTTTTATGTTGTCGTGCTTGGTAAGCCAAAAAGTAACTTATAAGCTAGCATATAAGCTATGAAAAGCTACTTACACTAGCTTTTTAGGAGCTTTTTTAAAATTTTCCAAATACAACCCTTTATTAATTATAGAAACACATACTCTTACATGTCCTTTTATGTAATTTAATATATTTTAGCTAGTTTTTCAGCTAGTTTTACCAAACGTTATTTTTTATCAGCTAGCTTTTCAACCATCAGCTAGCTTTTCATCTAGTCCGCCAAACATAGCCTAAATAGTGCAAGCATATAAGTCAAAATTTTATGTTCCTTTTGACCTAACGGGAAAAGCGATATCTTGGGCACCTCGATGATTTGGTATTGACTTATAGTGTCGGGCCCGACCGGGACTAAATTGACGTGTTCAATTAGGAGTTCTTTGTCATTACAAATCAGAAATTGGGAAACAAAGTATTGGATAATGATATTGATTCTGTTCCATGTCGTTTGTCCACATGATATCTTGCAGAGCAGAAGATTATATGATCATTTACCTTAGGACACATAACTGACTAGGTCAGAGTTCGACAACGGCTTTGAGAGCTACAATTTGCTAATAAGTTTTTGAAGTTATACTGGCAACTATAACTATTAGACTTATCCAAGTAGGAGACTATTGGATTAGGCGTCCAAGCCCATAACTATAATTGGTATATACTTGAATTGATAGTAGCACAATCCTTTTGGGTTACCCTTATAACTAGCAACTAGACATGATGACTTTTAGAGAGAGGTTGAATTTATTATTTGATTAATAAATTGAGATAATTGATTTATTATTCTATTATGGAAATAACATATTAATTAGAAATGATATTATTTAATTAACAGTTAATAAGAAATTAATTGGAATTAATTTTGGGATTAATTGTATGAATTAAAAGTGTAAAGGCTATTTGGCAATTTATTGATAGTTGAGGAATTGAGCTCTAAAACCTCCCTAGAAGGGTTGGACGAAAACTTCTAGGAAGGCCCTAGAATTTTCGTCCAAAGGCCTTGGATGGCAGTCATTGAGCTGCTTAGTCCTTAAGCTAAGGAATTAGGGCTTCCTCCTAAAACCCTAGCTTTGGCTCTAAGCTACCTCACTATATAAAGGGCCTTACTCCTTCTCATTTTCAGCCACTATTAACCCTAGAAGGATAGATGAAAATCTCAAGCCTCCTCCCCTCTCTCCTATTTCATCAACTTGCTTAGTTTGGGTGTGATCTACTAGAGGCGTGACACTTATGACGCTTTCTTTCAAGGTTCAAGAAGACTTGGATTTTCATTATTATCACTACATAACAATCAAACGTGTGTTTACTAACCCTAGATATGTATTTCGAAAATAATATAGATCTCCTAGGGTTTCCTTTTGATGTTCAAAAGTTGTATATTCAATTAGAGAAAACATAGATCCAAGAATTTAGGGTTACATGCACACATAGAAATTGTTTTTTATGTTCAAAACCCATCAAACGGTACAACTTTTTAGTTTGCTAATTTGTGAGCCTATTAGATATTTTAACCGATAAATCTAATGACACATTTGATTTTATTATCTCAGAAAAAAAATATTACAATACTAAGTTGTGAAAATTCCTTCGTCTACGATCCAAGATTGGAGTCTCAGATGGATCCTCTGTATTGCGGGGCATATTAAGAGATAATATTTTGCATATATTTGATATTATCAAACTCATTTATTTTTTCGTCGTCTCCCAATTTAATATATAACATGTCTATAGATAGTTGTATCAGTAGCTATATAAAGCGTCCCTCTATACATGTATCAATATATTAGAATACAAGTAATCACTTCATTACTATATATATATATATATATATATATATATATATATATATACACACACACACACACACATATATATATATATATATACATACATACATACATACATACATACATACACACCTCATCTAAGTTTAACAAACTAAGGTTGATACACATCAAATGATCATAATAAAAGGAGTCCCAATGGTTCATATCCTTGGATTAAAAATAATTTTCCAAAATCAATCCACAATTCCAACTGAAAGATAAAATGGGATATGAAGCTCAAATTGTATCAATTTGTTATGTGTGAATGATAAATTGCAACCAAAAATACCAAACATGATTTCTAAAACTTAAAAAATATGGAACTAAGAAATCATGAAGCTTATTCACTCATCCATTGAGTTCAAATATTCATATAAACTTTAATGAAACTCAACTTCTCATTTGAGTTTAACAATACCAAATTCAAGTATGAATCACAAAGAGACTTAGATTTTTGGAATAAGAAATGTCATCTAAGAATGAAAAACACTTTTTAACATAATTTGATTCACAAAATTGGATCTATGATTCCTAGAATTGAAAACACTCAAATTATCAATATGGATGTTGGATGTAAACCAAACATCAAACAAATATCACCATAAGTCACAATTTGACAAATATATCATAGATTTGAAGTTAAATACATTCATTATGCATAAAATAAAGCTTATAACTACGAAAAGAGCATTAGATTCGAATTTCAGCATCTAGGGTTCAGAAAACCTATTAAAACATCTCTAATCATCCAAATCTCACAACTATTAGTTAGTTAGAGCTTGGAGATCAATAATAGAGTGAAATTAGAACACATATTTCATGAGAACACAATAGATAGAGAGAGATAAATAAGACTTGAAGTGTCTTATAACCATTAAAATGGATTTGAAGAGGAAAGCGGAGGAAGAACTACCTTTAGATGTTGGATAGTGAAATAATTTGACCAAGCGTCAAGTGGGATCTTCAATCATCAAACTCAATGGATTTAAGGTGGAAAAATCATTCAAATGGGAGGAGAACGGCGAAAATATGATTGAGGGGAAATGAGGAAGAAATGACTTCAAATAGACCCATCTTTGGTCAATTAGGCAACTATGGTCCCTCCTTGTAAAAGTCTTTTCAAAATTACTCCATAGTAACTAAGGAACAGCCAAAACTTTCAAAATGGATCCTTACTATGATAACCTCTAAAAACTTATTCCAAGTCATTATGTTGGTGAAATCGTTAGTCAAACCTAAGTTTCACCCGTTTGACGCAAATGACCCTTTTAACACAAATACATTGCTAAACTTCAAATTTTTATTATTTATATAAAATTACCAAATAATGAAAAGATTTTTACTATTATTATTATTATCATTTCCTCACAATTCTATTATTTAATTTATTTCTCTTCAATTTACTTTATTTCAATTTGATTTTATGATAATGAAATACCAAAGCTTTGTTTGGAGTACATGTCAAAATGATTTTATGATAATGAAATACCGAAGCTTTGATATATGAAATAAAAGTTTTAAATACTTTTGAAAGGAATATATTGAAAGCAAATAACGTTTTAAAAGCAAATAATCTTTTGGAAGAATGAATGCTTTTATTACGTGTTTGAAATGTTTTGAACTATAGACGCTTTTCTTTGGAATTGATTGTTTTGATACTAGTGTATGGAATATGTAAAGCATGGAATGTAACAATATGACATGATTATTGATAATTTTTTTAACGTGAAATCTAGAAAGAAAGTAATAAACACATAACCGAATCTTCCATAATATGATGTGAGAACCATGAAAGTTAGTTCAATTTTTGTCGGTCAAACCACCACTAACACTCAATATAATAGACCTAATGTAATGTATTCCACTCTTTTTAATGAAATTGAAGTTTTTATACCTCAAAATGCATGGGGAATACCACTCAAGTCTTCTATGAATATAGAACTTTGACTCACAAGGACTATTCACTATACATAAATAATGATTTGATACAATATTGATACATAAATAATGATTTGATACAATGAAAACATGATTTGTGTATTAAGTATTATTATGTAAAAATAACACACAAAGTAGATAGTACATGAGAATAAAATTCCGTGGATATAAGAACATTGAAAATGAAGTTCGATGCAAAAGTTACAATCATTTAAAGAAAACGAATTGTCAGATAACAGTCTACGACCTATAACAGCCTGAAAACATCTCTTTAAACGCTAAGTAGTGTACTTTAAAATGTGAATTTTTGATCCCAAAATATTTTCCCATAATTACTAATCAAACTAGTATTTGATTTTGGAATTAACTCATTTTGCCCAAATTTTTTTGACACTGTTGTGGATAAGAACGAAACAACACCCTATAGGCTTTTCCGCTAACGAATCTTCAAACGATTCATTGGAATAGCTACCCATTTCGTTAAGTGATTTTGAAAAATTATTATGAATCATAAATACTCTGGTCTTATATTCTACTATTGAAATTTATGTATCACAAAGTTATAACACTTTCGTGAAAAACAATCGGATCGTTGAACCGGTAATCTCCTGACAAAACACTTTGAACGCTTATTTGGCATAGTTACGGTATTCATAAGGTGAATATGTTTATATTTCCCGAACTATAATTTGTGGGACATCTGAATAGTGTTTTTGAAGAAAAACGTGAGATATCGGTTTTCGTCAGACTGTTGCACATGGATCAAGATGATGACACATGTGGCGATTTGGGTGGTGACACTTGTAACAAATATGGTGGTCCAAATGTCAAGTTTTTAGCTATATAAATAAGAGAGGATAAACCTCTACCCTCACCTCTCTCTCTTTTCTCTCTCTCTCTCTCTCTCTCTCTCTGTTGCTCTTGCTCGGAACCAGCCCTCGCCGTCGTGTGCCACCATGCTTTGTGTAACGTCCCAAAATATAGACCAAAAATTTCGATTTTTAAATTAATAAAATTGTTATCCAAAACATTATCACAGACATGGTATATCAAATATATCATCTATGTCGTCAAAACGTTAGAGTAGTCAAAAATATGCGGAATAATATCGTGTGTGCACTGCAATCACCCAAGCTCTTCCCTTTTGCACCGTAAGTACCTGAAACATAAAATGAAAATCGTAAGCACGGAGCTTAGTGAATTCCCCCCAAATACCACATACCACACATGTAAAACATATAATGGGCCCCACCCGATGAGTGTAACGGGCCTCGCCTTAACCCGCATAACGGGCCCCACCCACTGAGTGTAATGGGCCTCACCTTAGACCCACTAAACCCAATGAGGGCACTCACCTCGAACTGCTGAATCACACTGATAAATCTTTGGCTGCTGGTACGACAAATCCTCGTGCTATCAATACCAATAACATCCAATTAATAATTGGATTCCCATCCATAACCATCAGTCTAAATTAGGGTATAAAGACTATTTTACCCTTTACCTAGCTTGGTCCAAGACCAAGACCCAACCACCTACACTAGAAGGCCCAGTTATGGCCCAATTTTCCAAATTGGGCCCAAGTCCCTTTGTGGGCCTTCCTCCAAGTGAACCTAAAATATAAACATCAAACCAAATAAAATTTGATGGCCCAACAAGGTCCTAATCACCTAAGTCCAAACATGGACCAAAACCGAGAGCCCAAGAGTCCAAAGCCCATTTGCTGAGTATGCGGGGAGTACTCAGCTCGTACGCTTAGTGTACTCGCTTTGGGGCTTGTACGCCCATCGTACTCCCCATCTCGGCCAGTTTCCATCATTCAACCCTTAAATCGATTAATACTTCAACCCAACACTCTGACTTCCTTAAGGTGGTTTATCACATAAAGTAGGCAATTTTACGTGCATACATGGCTTAATGTGTCACACCCCCAAACCAAGGATGGCGGAAACGTCCGGGGGTGGAGGACTTCATGTATAGTATCACAACAACGTGTATAATAGTGCTCAAAGTAAATACAACCATCATAAATATAATTGGAAAAGTTACACCAATGTATATGTTTACACATTTCAAATCAATTACATTATGATGACAAAATAAACTGTTTGACGATTTATCGTTCCATCCTCAAAACGCTGTTGATTTCCTGTTTCACTGAATTCCTGAGAATACAAGTAGTTTTGAAAAAGTGTCAACACAAAGGTTGGTGAGTTCATAAGCTTTTGGCAGTAAGAGTTTGCAAATCAATCTTTGTAAAGAGATGTATGTTACCAAGAAAAATCCAATATTTTCCTTATAGAAGTTATGTGGTCCTAAATACCAGGACCAAAAATGAACAAGTATTTGTCATACTTAAAGATATAAAAGTGGTTTTAAATTGGCATAAAACCCTTTTTAATTTGAGAAGAATCCCATAATGAATGATGCGTAGTCTTAAATACCAAGACTGAAAATATACAATAATATTTGTAATTATTGATATAGAAAGTGATTTTAAATCGACATAAAACCCTTTTTGATATGAAGGCGCACAATTATTTTTCCATACTTAAAGAAATTTCAGTGAGTTAAATCGACATAACTCGCTAATTTAAAATTAGAACCCGTAAATCTTATGATTTGTTAATACCACATGTGAGTTATCATAACCATACTTGACTTAGAAGGCCTCGTAATACGACGTTCTTCAGGCGTCGGAACTGTTATGACACCTGTCGCCTCAGACCTGCCGGTCTAGCTGTTGCAAGCAACTCTGGTGTGGGTTTGTCAAGCCCAATATAGATCTATACACAACTATCACGTTCTCCCTACAAGAGACTCTGGTTACAATTTACAGGACTTTTTGAATTGGTTACTTTGGTAGTAACCCTAAGCAAATGACTCATAAATTTATTCATTAACAGATTTACGTGAACTAAACTGAAAACCTTTGGTAAATAAGTTTGAGAAGTAAATGATACATAAACTATACCTATTATAGTTTATCCAAAACGTTTGTAATGTATAAGAACTCTTCTATGAAAATGCATTAGCGTTATGAATCCATAAACTATGCTCATCATAGCTTAATATACGTGTTCGAAATGAATGAATAATATTATCATGAAATGACTAAGTTTCAGTTTATAATGATAAACTAACAAGGAAACACATTCAATATTTAGAACTTATTGTTATACACTTTGCTCAACATAATACAAAGTGTCATGAAAGTTATATGTTGTTAACTAAATTTAACCTTTCTACGCTGTTTTAAGAAAAGTCATAGAAAAATCATACGAATTTGAAAACTAAATCCGTAAATTCTGAGAGTTCCCAAAATGTGTCTAGTTTACTCATGATTTTTAATGACCTCCAACTTGGGTGAAAAAGTCCATAATCACAGACTAGTCCGGATTGGTGTTTGAAATGATAGGCAGTTTTGTAAAAATGACCATAAATTATAGAAAAATCGTATGGAGATGTGAAAGTAGTCATTTTAAAGCCAAGAACTTGAACTACTTACACCTAAAACAGTTTTGAAAACAAAAATGTTTAAGTTGTCCAAAACAGTCCTTGAATGGAGCCCAACTTTTCTGATGAAGGCTGTTAGAAAATTTTAGTTATGTTCTTGGTGTTTTAACTTGTATTCCCCCCCCCCCCCTAAAAACTTGAGAAAACATGAATATGTAGGGGTATGAACTCACCTTATGTGATTTCAGTAGGTGGATGATGGAGAAAAGAAGTGTTCAACTCAAGAACACTTGGGAGATGCTTGAAGATTTTAGGAGCTAACAACAAATATGACGATATTTATGTAAGCAATCTATGATTTGGATGAAGGATAGTAGAATATCTAAGTTTAGGAGAAAGATACTTACCAAATGTGGAGTAAAAATCTAAGATCAGCCCTTGAATCTCGAATTTCTAGAGAGAGGAGGTGAGAGAGAAAATATGTTTGATCTTTGGTGGAAGAATGAGAAAATGAGAGAAGTGTGAGGAGAGAGGAGAGTTTTCTAGCCTTTAACCAATTGTGTGGTTGGAAAAAGGTGGGAAAAGTACCATGAAATGACTAGGTATGGGCTGATGGTGAATAGTGACATGGAGTGGGTATAGGAGTGGTTGCTTGTGTCATAGATTAAAGTAAAGTCAACACTCCACCTCTTGTACTTCACCCACTCTTCTTGGATAAGGTTTATCCCCAAAAACGAGGATAATTAATAAATATGGGGCCTTATATGTTAAAATAAAGTTTTGGGTGAAAATCCCGCGTTAAAATAATTAAAAACAAAGCTAAAATGAAGTCGTAGTCGAAAACCGGGAAGAAATGTTGTTCCTACGAGGCTTCTCGTAAGGGGGCCGAAGGTTCGGTCCCTTCTGGTGCTGGGCCGAAGCGAAACGAGGCGAAACTGCAAGAAGCGAAAGGGCAAGCTCGGTCCGAAGCATCAGGAGAGAAATAGACCGAAATGAACAGTAACTTCGGGTTTGGGCTTGTGCGAGGTTCGGGCCCGAGAGCACCCTTCAGGTTCGGTTCAGCAGCCTTCGGGTTCGGTCCAAGAGGGTTTCGGCCCTAAGAGGGGTTTCGGCTCCTTAAGAGGGGTTTCAAGTCCTTAAGCCTATTTTACTCGTTTTTACCCCGTTTCAAGCGGTTTTTGACCCAGTTAAGGGTCGGAATGACCCGAATGACTTCAAAAAGTTACGGGAACTTTTGAGAGAGATTTGGGAGAGGTTTCACATACTTAGAGAGATTTGGGAGAGATTTCACATTCTTGAAGAGGTTTCTCGTACAAAGAGAGATTTGGGAGAGATTTCACATACTTAGAGAGATTTGGGAGAGATTTCACATTCTTGGAGAGATTTGACATACATGGAGAGATTTGGGAGAGATTCTCGATAAAGATAGATAGAGTGAAAACGATTGAGAGAGGTTTCGTGTGTGACAAATGTGAGTGTCCGGCTTCACAATGCAAGGTCCGTAAACCCTGTTAAGCTTTGTTTAAGGATCTTACACACTCCCGATGAGTATGCAACGTTGTTTTATCGATTTGGCTCGACACTTACCATAGTTTTAGGTTAAGGAGATCTAGATGCACGTACTTTTCGATTTATGATCTCTCATTAGAATAGCGAGTTGTTTAGAAATTACACAACGTAAACTCTAGTACCCACGGGCAAATTGAGTCGACCGGTTTGACTTGTTGACTTTAGTTGACTTTGACTAGACCGGAAATTAATGGTTGTCACATAATGTGGATCTTAGAGCTCAAAAGAGCTTAACAAATGAATTAACAGATGCATGCGTCCATAAATACCATAAAGTTTGCATTTTATGCTTAAGGGACCATTAAACGTCCAAATCTACAAGGTTTAGATTCTAAAACAGCCTTCGCTCATCAAAACCAACCAAAAGCGACCAAAATGACCATAAACAAGCTAAAGAGTAGATCAATGCAAGGAGTAGACAAGGTATGGATTTTATACCTCAAAATTCGCCAAATGATGGAGTTACATCTAGGTCTTTAAGCTCTCCCCCAATGAATGAGTCCTCAAACTTCTTTTTCTACCACTTCAAGATGCACAAAACCCACAAAGGTTCAAAACAAAGCTCAAAAGCACTACACAAAGGAAAAGGGACGAATTAGGGTTTTCAAAGGGTGGAGGCTGGTCTAAAATGTCCAGGAGGTGGGTTAATGAAGCTTAAATAGGGCACAAACCCTAAAAATTAGGGTTTTCCCCTAGCCAACGTACGCCCAGCGTACGTGGTCGATGCTCGTGATCATATTTTAGCTAGTACGCCAAGCGTACTCTATGGTACGCCCCGCATACTAGCCACAAGGACCAAAATCGTAATGGTTTAAATAAGAAGGCTTAAATATGAACATACCCAATTCAAGTGTTACCATTCTCCCTCACTTGAATCAGACTTCGTCATCGAAGCCCGCTGATCCAAACAACTCTGGATAGTGCTCCCTCATCTCATATTCCGTCTCCCATGTCCATTCTAAACCCTTGCAATGCTACCATTGCACCTTCACCAACCCAATAACCTTGTTCCTCAAGGTTTTCGTCTTCTGATCAAGAATCTCCACGGGTTTCTCAATATAATTCAGGCGGTCGTCCACCTGAATATCGTCCAATGGTACCACTGCGGAATCATCTACTAAGCACTTCCGCAGCTAAGAGACATGGAACGTGTTGTGAATATGACTGGGCTCATCTGGAAGATCAAAACGATATGCAACACAACCCACCGGGGCCAAAACCCTGAAAGGACCGATATATCTAGGGCCCAGCTTGCCCATCTTCCTGAATCGGATGACACCTTTCCAAGGTGACACATTCAGGAGAACCATATCCCCCACCTGGAACTCTAGATCTGATCGACGTCTGTTAGCATAACTCCTCTGTCGACTCTGAGTTGTCTGGATTCTACTCCGAACCTACTGGATCAACTCAAGAGTTATAAGTACCACCTCGGTACTCCCCATAAACCGCTAACCGACCTCGCTTCAACAAATTCAGGTTCTGTATTTCCTCCCATAGAGCATCTCAAAAGGAGGTCAATCAATGCTAGTGTGATAACTATTGTTATATGAAAATTCCGCTAACGAAAGATACATATCCAACTCCCACCAAAGTCTAAAACACACACCCGAAGCATATTCTCTAATGTATGAATCTTCCACTCGCTCTAACCATCGGTGTACGGATGGAATGATGTGCTGAAATAGAGACGAGTACCTAACTCGTCATGAAACCTCTTCCGAAACCTAGAAGTAAACTGGACATCTATGTCTGAAACCATCGATACCGGCACCCCATGACGTGCCACAACCTCCCCGATATAAACTCAATCAATTTCTCTATAGAAATACTCTCCTGAATAGGAATAAAATACGCGCTCTTGGTCAAACGATCCACGATGACCCATATCGAATCCACTCCGTGTGTAGTCTGGGGTAACTTTGTAATGAAATCCATGGTAATATCCCTCCATTTCCATACGGGAATCTCCAACGACTGCATCTTGTTGTAAGGTCGCTGATGCTCGGCCTTGACTTTCCTGCAAGTCAAGCACCTCTACACATACCAAGCCACATCCCCCTTCATTCATGGCAACCAATAATCAGAACGAAGATCCCTATACATATTTGTCACCCCGAGATGAATGGAGAGCCTAGACTTGTGTGCCTCCTCCATCAAAACTTGATGCACACCACCCCAATACAGAACCCAAACCCGCCGATGAAGAGTCAACAATCCACGGCTATCAGAATCAAAGGAAGCCACCTGACCCACAATACGCTTACTCTTCCAGTGCTCTTCCTTCATAGCCTCTACCAGATCCTCACGAATCTACTCCTAAAGTGGAGTAATTACGTTCATCCTCAAAAATATATCCCTGGTTGGAGCTGCGACCACCTTGCGGCTAAGAGCATCGACCACCACATTAGCCTTCCTAGGGTGATAAAGGATCTCATAATCATAAGCCTTTACCACATCCAACCACGGTCGCTACCTCATATTTAGATTTGGCTGATCCACCAGATACCTAAGGCTTTTGTGATCCGTCTAGATAGCACAACGAACCCCATAGAGGTAATATTGCCAAATCTTGAGGGCGAAAACATAGCCCCCAGCTCCAAATCATGCGTCGGATAATTCGCCTCATGAGGCTTCAACTACCTCGAAGCATAAGCGATCATGTGACCCTTTTGCATCAACATTGTTCCCAAACCCGTGATCGATGCATCACAATAGAACACAAAATCCTGAACACCCTTCAATAGGGTCAAAATCGATGCCTCACACAATCGTTGTGTCAAGGTCTCAAAAGTTTCATGTCGCTCAAGCCCCCAATGAAATGTAACTGTCTTCTTTGTCAAACGATTCAAAGGAAAAAATATATTGGAGAAATCTTGGATAAACCTCCAATAATAACCTGCTAGACCAAGGAAACTCCAAATCTCAGATGGAGACCACGGAACCTCCCACCGCATCACGACCTCAACCTTGGCCAGATCGACCAGAATACCATTTTGATTGACAAGGTGCCACAGAAACTTCACCTCGCGCAACCAGAACTCACACTTGGAGAACATTGCGACAAGTCTATCCCTCCTCAAATTCTCTAGCACTTCCCTCAAGTGCTCCCCGTGTTGCTCCTGGGTCTTGGAATATACCAAGATATTATTAATAAATACAATCATAGACCGATCCAGCATCGGCATGCACATGCGGTTCATGAGATCTATGAATGCGGCTGGAGCATTGGTGAGCCCAAAAGGCATCACCATGAACTCGTAACGACCATAACGATTCCAGAAAGCTGTCTTCTGCACATCCTTATCTCTAACCCTCAACTGATGATAACCCAACTGCAAATCAATCTTGGAGAACCAAGATGCACCCGGAAGCTGGTCAAACAGATCATCTATCCTTGGGAGTGGATAATGGTTCTTAACCGTTACCTTATTCAGCTCCCAGTAGTCAATGCACATACGATAGGACCCATCCTTCTTCTTCTCAAACAAGATCGGTGCTCCCCATGGTGACCTGCTCGTTCGGATGAATCCCTTGTCTAACAGCTCCTGCAGTTGTGTAGACAACTCCAACATATCGGGAGGAGCCAACCGATACAGTGCCTTGGCTATCGAAACCACACCTGGAACCAGATCAATCCCGAACTCAACTTGCCTCTCCAGAGGCACCCCAGGAGAATCCTATGGAAACACATGGGGATAATCCCGAACAATCGGCACATCATCCACGGTCACCTTTCCTATATCTTGGGTATCCATAACATAGGCGACAAATCTTGAACAACCCTGTTGAATATAACGCATGGCCCTCACTGTTGAACACAAATGCGACCTACTTTGAGCTCTCCCTCCCTGAACCAATAACTCTCCCCCACTTGGGGTTCGAATAAACTAACTGCTGCTCACAATCGATCACCACCCCATTGGGGATCAGCCAATCCATACCCACAATAACATTGTTCCCACACAAATGGATGGGAACCAAATCAATCGGATATTGCTCACTGAGAATCTAATGGATACAACCTCTATGAACAACCGCTATGCGGACATATCGATCATCTGCAATCTTAACATCTAACGGACAATCCATCTCCCCAAGCTCCGGAAAACCTCTTTCTAAGAGCAAGCGGCACAAAGGATCGGGTAGCCCCCGAATCAAACAATACTAAAGCAAAAATACCATTCACGAGGAACGATCATAAAATAGAACAAATAAATATAAGCAAACAATTCAATATAAATAAAGAGATAAGGAGAAGACACATACCCGTCACCATGTCTGGAGCTGCACGAGCCTCCTTGGCTGTCAACATTAAAACCCTGCTCTTCACCACAGGTGCATCCGTAAAACTTCGACGGACCATAACTTCTTCCGGTGTCATGCCGGTTTTGCCGTAAAACTTCGACGAACCATAACTTCTTCGTTATAACTCGGATTTCATCGTTCTTTATATGTACGGAACCCTTGAGACGTATTCTACAACTTGGTTAATATTATTTATTCTAAATAACCTTTTTTCATAAAGTCATTTTCGACCCCTATTTTCTCTAAATTGACTAGCTCGGATCTACGGGCGTTACAGATTGACACCTCACCTATGGTTGCTAGCTACAACCTTGACGGTCGAGTCACAATGGGTGATAATTGTCCACAAAGTTAAGATGTCGATGAAGCGTCGGGAGAACTTTTATGGCTCACAAGTCACAATAACCACGCCAAGCATAGGCAAGAACGCGTCATATAACTCGGTTATATGGACTCACTGTAACACCGAGTACACTCTAAAAGCACTCATATAAGTTTGAATAGATACTTATATGTAGCCCAAAACACATACTTGTAGGGTTTACAAGTACCTAAATTTATATAATCCCATAAGCACTTATATACGAATACACAAAATTTTTGGTTATAAAAACATATTTTTATAAGTCAGGTAAGCACTTATACACGGTAAACACATACTTGTAAGGTTTACAAGTACGATTACACATAAGTCAGGTCAACAGTTATACACAGTAAATACATACTTTTTGCTCATAAAAAGTAAATTCGATGTGATGTACTCTTAGAACGAAGACAATGTAGTTTTTATTTCCGTATTAATAAAATGTTATATTTTATGTTATTATTTTTGTATTTTCCAATGTTTGCAATGACTGTGATCCATGAATAAGTCACATAACATGATGCTTCCATCGTTGGCTGGGGGTGTGACATATGATGTCTCATAAGGGGCCTAAAGGAATCTATTGGATGGTACCCTCCCTTCGTGAGGTAGATATCCTAATGCGTATGATGCGTTGGTGGACTGATTTTGTTCTTCTCATCATAGTCTCAACTTGGAAGTGGATCCTTTATTGGACGTAGACCCTAAATATAAAAATGACAACGATTTAATATCAGAGTTAGCCCTTAATGAAAGAAGGGAATGGAATGTGAAAAAAATGTCTTTCAAAATATATGTTGCTTAATAAAATGTTTTTGATAGAAATGTGATAAACGTTTGAGTCATAAACCGACGTATCTCACGAGATATTATTGTTTTACGTATCTCTTTTGAATGTCATGTATTCCACTGTAATTCCCCAAAAATGATGACATATTTTTTTTTTCTTTTTGATTAATAAATCGCTAAAACACTTCTTTCTCATGAAACCAAGGTAACCAAGAGTTAGGAAAAAACATTATCAAATCAGAGTAATTCATAGAATGCGGAAAACATGTGGTGTGTGCCCTGCAATCATCCCGAGCTCTTTCATTTGAAAACTGGAGTACCTGAAATATAAACTGAAAACGGTAAGCACAAAGCTTAGTGAGTTCCCCAAAATACCATAAACATACAACCACAGAATATCATGCAACATATATATTATTGCCATGGGCTCCCCCGCATGGTCTTGATCTGGAATGCCATGGGCTCCCCCTATGGTCTTTACCAGGAATGCCATAGGCTCCCCCATGGTCTGATATCCAAGTGCCATGGGCTACCCCCGGGGTCTTCCATACAAGTATCACAAAGACAACTAGCATACCACATATCACAGAACAACTATCATACCACATAACACATAATGGGCCGACATTGGTGCCTTCGACCCATGGATATAGTGAGGAGACTCACCTCTCACTATAGAAGCCCACTGAAAGAATCCCTAGTTGCCACCCTAACGGCTTCATGAACTAGCACTATCAACAATACACCTAATTAACAATTGGGCTCTAATCCATAACCACAACTCCATACTTGGGGTAAAAGGACCATTTTACCCCCAACCTAGCTTTGACCATGCCCATAAACCAAACTACAATCTGAAAGGCCTAAGGCCCACTAATCAACCAATGGCCCAATTTTCCAAATTAGGACCAAACTCCTTACATGGACCTGCCTTAAGGCCCAACCATTCTTTTCAGTCCAAACACTTTGTATCCCGATGGCCCATTAACAACTCAAGCCCGAAATACCAGAAACTACTAGATCCATCAAATTCCACTAATGGCCTAATTTTCCAAATTGGGCCCAACCCCATATGGGCCTAAGCCCATAATTTCCTTACTTATAAGTCAAAAGTCAAAGTCAACGGTCCAAGTTGGCCCAACTCGTCGAGTTGTCCTTCAACTCGTCGAATTCTCCCATTAAATGCGCAGATCGGGAAAATTTACATCAACGCGTCGAGTTCTCCTCATGAACTCGTCGAGTTGGCTATGAATCAAACAACTTAATGCATTAAGCCATTTCCATCGAATCTAGAAGCTTCCATTCTCATATCTCTTCCCAAATGATGACTAAAAGGGTTAAGTTTCCAACTTTACCCTTAAAATCCATAACAATGAACCCAAACCCGAATCCTTAACTTAATTGAGTAAGGCTTAACCCATTAAACCCTTAAACTCTCAAAACATACTCCCAAAACACAGATCTGGCATCCCAAGGATGGATTATCATGTAAAGTTTCCAACTTTACGTCCATGCATGCAAGAAAGGAACCATTGAGCCCAAATGTCTTAATAAAGGACTTAATGCATAGATGGGATTTAGGACTTAGCAAAGCTTGCAACTTTATGCCAAGAGAGGTCATAAAAGGGTCAGATCTAGTATAATAACCCCTGAAACCCTTAACCTTTGGACAACCCAATCAAACACCCAAAAACATCAAACTAAAACATCCCACAAAGAGATATAGAATATAACAACACAAGGTTTCTACTTTATACCTCAAAAGGACTGCAAAAAATGGAGAGTTTCAGGATCCAAAGCCTTCCTTTCAAACTAAGCACCAAAAACCAACTCTCCAAGCTCACACACTCAATCTTGAAGGGTAATACACGAAATTAGGGTTTTCTGGACAAGGAGGCTGGTAAGGAGGTCGACAAAGGGAGTTAAGGTCTTTAAATAGAGTGCAAAACCCTAAAATTAGGGTTTTCTCAAATAGCGTCAACTCAACGAGTTGGTCCTTAAAAACACGCATAATAAAAGCTTCCAACATGTTGAGTTTATGTCATAAAAACTCGACGAGTTGGCCCCTAAAAAGGAAATTTGTTTCTATAATTAACCTTCTAGCTTTTGGATGTTACACTCACGTTATACTAAATGAGAAAAGATGATAGATGAAAATTAGAAGTTAAAGGATAGTGAATGCAGTGGAGCTTGTCAAGTTCCTTAGTAATGATATTGATGTAATTCAAATTTTTTTGTTATGGTTTATATAATGCTTAATGATAACACTCAATATTATTGTAAATGTTTTATGGGATCGAGTTTTTATTAAATACGATTAATCTTTGAAATGATTCTATAACCATACTATTTTAAAAAGTTTAAAAAAATTTCAGATGTTATATTTATCATTTTAAAAAAGACTCTTTAACGGCATGATATAAAGAAATTTCTTTATAATTTATGTATCCTCATGAGTGAATCCGTACTATATATCCAGACATAATCGTGCAATGGATAAAAAAAATTCTTTTTTTTCTTGATAAGTCAATAATAAAAATTCTATATATGACTTATGTATTTGGGATTTTACTAACAAACATGACATTAATAATTTTTCCAATGTGTTGTTTCCGGTTCGGCTAATTTAACTCAATATTAATATCACAGCCTGTTATTTTTAATATTTTCAAAAATAGAACAAAAGTATTTGCATTTTATTTTTTAACCAAAAGAATACATCAATATTTATTGCTTATAGTTCAGTTTTTTTTAAAAAGAACACATTATAAAACGATTTAATTGGATCGAAATTTTTAATCGAGTATTTTATTTCATTTTTGGAATTAGTTTCTTTCAAATCCACACGTGACACACCCCAATGTCCTTGCCACTTCAGAAATTGTGTCCCAAAACATAACTTTTTGCTGTTTTGGTAGGTTAAACAGATGATGAGATAGAAAGATAATAAATGGATACATTTAAGTTTCTTTTGAATTTTGTCTCTTTCCACCATCATTGCTTACGAAAGCATGCCAAAATTTAAAATTTAGTAGAGAATATTATAAAATAGAGAGTAAAATAGCAAATTACAGAAATGGTCTATCGTTAATTTGCCTATTATAGTTTTGATCCAATCTTCAAAAAGTTGGTAAATCAAGTCCCTTTGGTTTAAAAAAATTATCATTTTGACTTATGATTCATATAAAAATAGAAGTGATTTGTACACAATAATTTTTATATGTACATAACAATTTATAATTTATAGAATTATATAATTTCACATTTTAAAACATAAATTATTGTGTACGGATAAAAATTGTAGTGTACAAATCAGTACCTATGTAAAAAATGGATATCGGCTTAAGGATAACAAACGTTAATTTTGTTTACATTTCGTCATTGAATTTTTTTTCGTGTTTAATTTACCCATAAATTATTTGAAAATTTTCATATTTTACCTTTATAGCTTGTTACAACCGGTCATAAAAGTAAAATGTGAACAATTTCAAATAATTCAATAGTAAGTCAAGTATTAAAAAAGTTCAATGATTAAATGTGAACAAAATTGAAAGTTCGTTGTCATTATCTCATTAATAATTTTTTTTACCTTGGTAAATCACACTCTTATGGTCTCCATTTCATGACTTCTTAATAAATTTTATTAATAAGTATATTTGCTTTCACATTCTTATGTTCTCCATTTCAGGACTTTTTAATAAATTTTATATGAGTGTAGGGTTTACTTTTTAAGATTTAAAAAGTATATTTGGTATCACTACAAGATTTAGGGCATAACATGCGACATATGTCGTCACTAAATGTATCAAGAGTAGCTATAATTACCTTTAGTAGTGATATGTCGCAACTAATGTATTTGATAATACTTCGTTGGAACTCTCATGTTCTTATATCTCTTGATATAGCTTGAAATTGATGTTTTTGTATATAATTCACTCACATAGTGTTGCGTTCACAACACTTCATCATAAATAGTGTAACATTTTATTATTATTATTATTATTATTATTATTATTATTATTATTATTATATATATATATAGTATACGAATTATTGTAATATGTGCTTTAATAAAAGATATCTCAGTATAACCTATAAATTATAAATAGAAACATAAAACATGGAATGAATAAGAAACTCTATTTAAAAGTTTATCTCATGGACTGAGATTAAAGTCATGAACTACAACATGGTTACATGGTACATATTCTATTATGTAATATTCCTAATATATCCAACACAAAACTAACGTAGTGACTAAAATTAAAATTATTAATCTAAGTAATTGCTACCAATAGGTAAAATAAACTAAGGAATGATTACAAAAAAAAAAAGATAATTACTTGAAAGAGTAACGAACTTTCAACTATGTTCATATTTAGTCATTGAACTTTTACAAAAAAAAAATATAATAACTTGGTATGGTTTAAAGTTACCTTAATTACGTTGAATTTGTAACATGTTATCAGCACGAAAGTAATAATCAAGGTGAAAAGAAATGAACACACGAAAGTAAATAAGATCGATGATTTCATTTGAATGTACATAATAGTTCTAAATAAAGACGAAAGAAATAAACTCCAAAAAAGATACTATCTCTTTACTTCATAAGAGAAGAGTCGGTTAGGCTTTGACAATTGAGGTCAGGATACCTAAGTCAATAGCCTAAAATACGAACCTAAGTAATAAACAAATATACAAAATGCAAACAATCAGATCGAATACGAAAAGCAAAGACTAAGTGTTACATGACTTGTGAAACCTCTCGCATACAAACTTAACACAAACTATACAATATGGAAGACCTAACAATCTCCCCCTTTGTGTCGAGTCGCAAAAGTAGTCTTCATTATTGTTCATCAAAAACCATTGGAATTATATTCTTGAGTATCAAGCAAACAGTTATCCACCACTTCAGCATATCTGAAATGCACTTGACGTCATTAGCGGTGTTTAACTTCCATACTTTTTCCCTTGAAAGAGTATCAGAAGGGAACAAATGTTTATCTCTTAAGCGCATCAGGTTGTTTCACAATACTCCATTCTCATTCTGTAACATCCTAAAATTGCCAAGTAAAAATTTCCGTTTAAATAAGTCAAACCATTCATTCATTATCCCTAAAGATGATTAGAGTAAAAGTATTCTGAAAACATCAGAGTAAGATCATAAACAATCATTGAGGAATAAAATCTTCAAGGGGTGTAGTACAATCAAGTTGGCTCTTCCTTTTGAAACCAGATGTACCTGAAACTATAAACATTAAACCGTAATCATGAAGCTTAGTGAGTTCCCCAAAATACCACATACATAACAGCTCGAAGCTAAATTGGGTCTATTTCACCCCCTTCGGTATCTTTCAGCCGGTACTGGGTCTATTTCACCCATTTCGGTATCTTTCAACTGACACTAGGTCTGTTTCACCCAATTTAATATCATTCAACCGATATTGAGCTTATGTCACCCCCTTCGGTATCTTTCAACCAATATTGTGTCTATTTCACCCTTACAGCTAAGTATACAATCATATCAGCAAGAGTCACAAATACAAAAAGTATATACAAACATATCAGAAGTGTCACAAAGACAACTATCATCTTATAAACATAATCTAGTGGGCCAACATTAGTGCCTTCAACCCTCGAGTACAATGAAGAGACTCACCTCTCAGACGATAATGAACTGTTGATGCTCTCACTTCCAACAATTCAAGTGATACTCCACACCTAGATAGTCATACAAGGTAAACCTTTAGTCTAACTTCCAAATCTAAGGGTTGGCCAAAGGTCCACTTAAGTCAAAGTCAAAGTCAAAATCAGATGACCTCCATGTCGTGGCCAACCTTGGCCACGCCATGGCCCATGGGTCTAAACCTGATCCATACCCAATTCAAAGAAGTCAACAAGCCATCAACAAATCCTCCACTTCATGGGCATAAGATGAAAAAACAATCGATTGTTCCCTACTCGCCACACCATGGCGACCTAGTGTCACGTCATGGGGAATAGTCTAATTAGCTTAATCGACTTAAGCTGCTTTTAACTCAAACCTAAAGGGTCAAAAACCCATATCTACTCCTTCTCAACGTCTTAATGGATAAAGTTTCCAACTTTATCCATTAAGACACTTTAATAAGATAAGATCTCTAATCAAAGGTCTAACAAAGAAAAAAACATAACATAGACTTAACCATTAAGCCATTTTCCTCAAATTCATTAGTCCAACCAATTCCATAGGAGTTTCTAATACCATATCTGACATAAAGTTGGGTGCTTTATAGACATACATGTCCATTTCATGTCTAGATTCCATTCCAGGTCAAAATGAGCAAAAAAAAAGGTGACCAAAACTCATACAAGGCTAAGAATCCCAACCAAAGTCTTAATCTACAATATATATTGCTCATGGGACTCAGGAGAGTGATAAAGTTGTAACCTTTATCACATCAAACCTACCAAACATCACTTATGGACCAAAATAAGCTAATAAAGCTTGATCTATAACCAAAGATTCATCAAGATGGAAACTTGAGGGCTTACAAATGGTCCAACGAGTGATTCAAAGGATGGAGAGAAGTTTTTGCTTGATCTTTGGGCTAGAACCTTCTTTTTCTTCTTTCAAAATGCAACCAAACACCACAAAAAGCTCAATATTACACAAGGGAGGCTAAGGTTAGGGTTTATGGTCTTGAGGGATGATGGAGGCTGCAAGATCACGAAACCCTAGCCACAATTTCCTTTATATAAGGCTCAAAGCCCATGGATTAGGGTTTCTCCAAAATCGATTGTCATGTCATGGCGAATCATTTAAATCTGCGGTCAAGAAAAATAATGCCACGTCGTGGGGAAGCCCCACCATGCTACGGCCGCCCAATAATAAAATTATGAAAGTTAAATGAATTGACGCATACCTGAAATGGGTGTTACAACTCTCCACCACTTAAACTGGATTTCATCCTCTAAATCCGTCTTAGTTAGAATCTCTGAAAATAACACCAACATATTCCATTAGCTTCCTATAACCACTTTGAAGGCATCAGATAAAGAAAACTTGAGAGACCACTTGGAAACCGACAACTTCCAACAACAACCCAATTACTTGAAAGTTCTTGATCGCAACACTATTTTTCTCTCCCTAACTGTAAGACCCAACTTCCTGTGATAGCCACTCAAATCGGAAAATTTCTCAAAAATTAGAACTACAACTAACTCCATCAATAAACTCCCAAAACCGGGAACCCATCAGTCTAAATTCTAGAAGCCATATCTTAAGACTGATGATCATCCATTCATCGCATCTACCCCTAGTCTTTGACTAGAAACACCACCAAAACATGCAGAAAGAATACTTCAAAACATACCAATCGTGAATTTCAACCAATCCCAAATTCGGATGTTGTCCATAAAACCTTTAAATACACACTTGACTTCCTGAAAAGTCATCACCAACCCACTGCTCCCACGAGCATAATGATGGTCCATCCAATAATTTCACGTTGCATTCAAAATCCCTTATTATCTCAAGTGTACCTCCACCCAAAAAATCACTCGAGACATCTACACCGAACTTTATGACTAGATATTTTAGAACCAATAGCCAACGTTAGTAAACGGGGTTCACAATTACAAACATTCATCAAGCGACTTTTGATGCACAACTAATACATCCACCAAAACAATATTCTATTATCCTCAAGATCCAAACCATCTGGTCATTGAGCTTCCCGACTCCTTGAAATGCACTAACATCCAACCATGCCAATAAGAATAACGATCCAAGACCTAAGAGTCTTAATAAAATGACTATCGGTTCCTACCCACATGAGTCATACAACCAACGATTCATGATACATCGTGACACCATCTAACTAGTAGAACTATAAGCTTATGGTACTATGCTGATCTTTCCGTCATTCCATCACAGTCCTGAAAACTCATGACCAACACCACATAGGCTTAAAGGTATTAAACCATCAACCCACCGACTTAGAGTATCCCAATTAATATCATTCTCGACACAACATGAGCCATGCCTTCTATAACACAAAATTCCTTTCAAAACATAGGCCACTTACCAACGCAAAATCAAACGAAATCATGGTTTCACAAAATCAGTGATTGAGATAGGCAGTTGTACTCTTGCTCCAATTTAAAGGATACTAACCAAGTAAGAACCATACCAATAAATTCAGACCAAGTGCTCTCATTTTATCATAATCCATCCACATATACCTCCCTCATAACCATATTTGATAAACTACCACAATGTACACCCTCAAGGTAACCCATAACCAACCCCAGATCTACTACATTCCTTCTTCCTTACAACCTTGCCTAGAGGGTATGGTACTAGAAGATCCAATCGAAATGAAGAACCTCAACTACTAACAGAAACCTCCTCATGAATGGATGAAACAAAGATACCACGCCATTATTAAAACATAACAACTCCTACCATTACGAAACTCAGCTCGATAAACTTCCAAAATGATTCAGTAATGTTTTCAAAACCATGGTCGGGTCAATCCAGATACCAACCCTACCAATGCAACATGTCAAAATCAAAATTTTCCTAAATCTAAAGCCATACTTGAAAACTAAACAACACTACCCCAACATCCAAAACTTCCAATAATCGAGGACGTCTGCCAAAATCGAGCCTGCTATGAACAATAAAACCATTACCAACAATTGATGGTACCCATACCCAGAAACAAAATATACAACATATATAATTTGATGATAAGTTGATGGATCCATTGAACTTCAACTGATACAAATCGAAACTTTTGTAGAATCTCTGCTATTGAAGATGTACGAAATGACCAACGATCAAGAATGCATTGACAATGGATCCAATGATTCAATACACTACTAAACCAAAACCCATGCATAATTAAACACTCCAAACTCTTAAGTTGATTTACCAATCAATAATTGTGCAACCAAGACTATAGATATCAATCTATACAACAAGGCGACGAATCTCTTAACAACCAATACTCAACCTGAGCGACCCAAATGCCTCTTGATCTATCCATTTTCATTCTTGAAAGGAACCATTGGCCTCGATGAGCTCCTTGTCCAATAGCTTCCCACCGCGAAGAGAACTCATGTATTCTTGAGCATGTACATCTTCCAGCAACTTCCTCGGCATCCCTCATATTGACCAAATCTTGAAACAAAGTATTGCAAACCATAAATCCCTATGACACATTATTTTTAAACCATATAATCTAACATATCGACGATCCTCTAAGAAGAATACCTAGTTCTCCCCTACTTAGGGTTCAAACTACCACCATCTGACATTGCCACAAAACAATATTAAAATTGGCTCAACTAGATACATACCATCCCTGACACTTGGAATGTATAACACAACGCAAGATGATCTACTAGATGAAGACCAAGCAAAATCAAAGATATTCCGAATCTCATATGGAGACCTCAGAAACCTCCCAATCATAACCGCTTCTAACATATAGAATCCCTTGTAGATGCAAAAGCAATTATTATGACAATCTATTCATAGCTCTGATTATTTATCTAGAAACAAATGGACTACCACACACCTCGCCTATGAATCCCAAGTATACAATTCATCGCAATCATTAATCATAAATATATGAAGCAACATTCTCTTAGTCACGATACATCAGCGACAACAAAGTTGTCATTCCCAATTCACCTCCCTTAATCACCTCAAAAAATCAACTAGCACCTGACCTATCTACATTCAAAGAAATCAGCTAGACAGTCTTTGGCAAAGTGGTTCGCATGACCACATTTATGACACAAGATTTTAGGTTTGTCTGATTTTGTACTCTGAGAGGGTTCGGAAGTAGAACTTGTTTTAAGAAGGTTTGGTTTGTATGCAGGAGGATTCTCGGATGGTTTAAGTTCTGGGGTTGAAAATGTTTTAGGATTGTTCTGGTGAGGAGCATGGAAATGGATTGAAAGTAGTGTGGACTCCTGTTGAAGGATTGAAAGGACTTTTGTACTTCATTGAAAGTAGTGCGGACTCCTGTTGGAAACGGAGTTCAGAGTCCATAGCTTCGGAATCATCAATGGGATAGGTTTGTGTTGATAGGGAAGGTGTGGATGTTTGAACAAACGGAACAATGGGTTTGAAGGGATCTGAAGTGGATGAGTTCGAAATGTTTGATTCAAAAGAACTGAAAAGAGCAAGAGGACCTCCACAGAGTTCCCTTATTGTTTGAGCAACATTGGACTCATGGCCTTGAAGTTCATCAAAAAGTTGATAAAGCTTTAGTTTTTTTAAGGAGCCATTACTTTGGAGATAGGATTTTACATTTCCCCATCCTTTGCCCAAACTGTTTATGAACTTGAGCTTGTACTCTAAAGCATTTTGAACAATTCCATGAGCAGTCATGTTGTTGACAATGATTCGGTAACGGTTTGAGGCTGAGGCTACAGATTTACCTGGAGTGGTGGTGAAGGTATCAAACTCATTGACAACCGAGGTAAGTCGTTTGTCCTTCATATTTTCGGAACCTTCAATCAAGTCCTGAAGAGTTTCCTAAATCTCTTTGGCTGATTGCACAGTTTGATATGCTCAAAAAGTGATGGAGGAACACCAAACACCATTTCTGAGAAGGAAACTTGATCAGCATGTAGCTTTTCGATATCATCTGCGGTTAGAGGAGTTGGACGAGCTTCATCTTCTCGCATGAGCTATGCAGCTACATCTCTTACAATTGTTCTTATAGGAACATGAGGGCCTTCTTTGACGGATCTCCAGATTTATTCACCCTTATCTTTGGCTAGTAAAAACCTTTCCATTATAACTTTCTAATGATCATATTGGCACGTGTAGGGCCACCTACGCTACTTGCGATTTGCATTGAAATCATTTGCTGAGGATTAGAAGCAGCCATTAAAGTCAAGATATCTTCAAACTAAAGTGGTACATAGAAGAACTTTTATCCTTATCACAAAAATGGTTGAAATACCAAGGTAAATTCAAGCCAACTATAATCTGATCTTATGGATTCAAAGGACAACCACTAAAGCTCTGATACCAATTGTGAGAACAAGATCGATGCGCAGGGACAAGGTTTGAAAACTCAAACCTTGAGTGAATGTTTGAGATCAATGTTTGCTTGCTAATCGAAGTTCAAGTCAAGACTGGAAAGACCAGTCAAGTCTTAGATAATAAGTTCAAAAAATGATCAAGGCATTAATTTAAGAATAGGAATAAAAGATCAAGGTAAAGTTAATAAATGAAGAACAAGAAGAATATTTAAAATATGATAGAGTCAAAGCCAAAAGTGAGTGAAAAGATCCGTACTAAACTTGTATTGAATGCTCCTTTATATAGGAGAGAATGCTACAGTGAATTAACTAAGTAACTTACATAGGACCGGACAATAGAACTATTTCTGACATTCTGATTGTCTAATATAACAAAAGATTGAATCCTATGAAATGTTACATCAATACAAGGATAATAAATGACAAAAGAAAAAATATCATTCTTCCATATCAACATGCATTCCGGACGTTAAGATCACTCCGGAATGCGTTCCTCTTCCTCTTCAAAATACTCTACAGCTCCGGATAGGTTCCGGAGCAATCTTTCCTTCGGAACCAACACCCTTCGAAATATGTACTTAGTATTGATAGTGGTTCACTTTCAGGTTCCAACAATGGACTGGTTCAGCCCCAATGGGGTAGTGATTGATTGCAGGCATCAGTTGGTATGCATTAGAACCCCAAGTGTAGGAGAGTTAGTAGTTCAGGGGTAGAGTGCTCAATGTGGGTCAATACTATTTTCATCAGCTAGGGTCAGACGCTATCTTCAGCAAGGTTGTTCCAGATATGTTGCCTATGTTATGGATACTTGGGATAAGGGTAAGGCGACTGTGGATGATGTGTCGGTTGTTCGAGAATACCAGGATGTGTTTCCAAAGGACTTTCCTAGAGTGCCTCCAGAGAGACAGGTGAAGTTTAGGATTGACATGGTTCCTGGTGTGGCTCCGATAGCCAAATCACCATATCGGTTAGTTCCTAAAGAGATGTAGGAGTTGTCTACAATGCTTCAGCCGTGTTCATGGACCTCACAAATGTGAGTTTGTGGTGATGCCCTTTGTGCTTACCAATGCTCCATCCGTGTTCATGGATCTCATGAACCACGTATGCAGGCCGATGTTAGATCGGTCTGTGATTGTATTCATTGATGGCATCCTAGTCTATTACAAGACCCAGGAGCTGCATGAGGAGCACTTGAGGGAGGTATTGGAGACTTTAAGGAGAGAGAGAGAGAGAGAGAGAGAGAGAGAGAGACTTTATGTGAAGTTCTTCAAGTGTGAGTTCATGTTGCGCGAGGTGCGGTTTCTGGGGCACCTTATCAACCAAAGTGGTATTTTGGTCGATCCGGCCAAGGTCAAGGCAGTGATGGGATAGGAGGTTCCGAAATCTCCATCTGAGAATCAGAGTTTCCTTAGGTTGGCATGTTACTATTAGAGGTTTATTAAGGATTTCTCCAAGATAGTTGTTCCTCTGACTTGCTTAATGAAGAAGACATTCACTTTTCCTTGGAGGCCTAAGCAGCAGGCAACTTTTGATACCCTTAGACAGAGATTGTGTGAGGCGCCAATTTTTACCCTCCATAGGGTGTCGAGGATTTCGTGGTTTATTGTGATGTGACGATACGAGTTTGGGTACAGTTCTGATGCAAAGGGATCGCGTGATTGCTTACACTTCGAGGTAACTGAAGGCTCATGAGGCAAAGTATCTGACGCATGATTTAGAGCTAGGGGCAGTGGTTTTCGCCCTCAGGATTTGGTGACATTACCTCTTTGGGGTCCGTTGTACTATTTACATGGATCACAAGAGCTTGATGTATTTGATGGATCAGCCGAATCTGAACATGAGGTAGCACCGCTGGTTGGGTGTTGTGAAAGATTATGATTGTGAGATACTTTACCATTTGGGGAAGTCCAATATGGTGGCCGAAGCTCTTAGCCGCAAGGCGGTCATGGCGCCGATCAAGGATATTTGTTTGAGGATGCCAGTGATTACTCTACTCTTAGAGCAGATTCGAGAGGCTCAAGTTGAGGCTATGAACGAAGAGCACCGAAAGAGTGAGTGCATAGTGGTTCACCTCGATTCCTTCAATTCTAATAGTTGGGGTTTATTGACTCACCATCGGAGAGTGTGGGTTCCTTATTGGGGTGGTGCGCATTAGGTTCTGATAGAGGAGGCGCACAAATCGCGATTCTCCATTCATCCCGGGGCAACGAAGATGTATAGATATCTCTGTCCTAATTACTGATGGCCCAACATGAAGTGAGATTTACCTTGGTATGTGGAGAGGTTCTTGACTTGCAGGAAAGTTAAGGCCAAGCATCAGTGGCCTCATGGCAAGATGTAGCCTTTAGACATTCCTGTTTGGAAGTTGGAGGAGATCATCATTGATTTCATTGCGAAGTTTCCTCAGACTGCGTGCGGAGTGGATTCAATTTGGGTCATCGTGGATTGATTGACTAAGAGGGTGCATTTTATTCTGATTCAGGAGAGTATCTCTGAAGAAATGTTGGCCGACATATACATCATGGAGGTTTTGGCACAGTAGTTTTTGTGGTTTCATACAGGGATGTCTGGTTTAATTCCAGATTTTAGAAGAGGATTCATGAGGAGTTGGATACTCGCTTGCATTTCAGTACGGCCTTCCACCTGCAGACTGACGGTTAGAGAGAGTTGACTATCCAAACCTTGGAGGATATGATTCGGGCGTGTGTATTGGATTTTGGTGGGATTTAGGATACATATCTCCCTTTGATTGAGGTTTCATATAACAACAGTTATCACGCCAACATTGATCGACCTCCATTTGAGATGCTTTATGGGAGGAAATGCAGGAACCTGATATATTGGGGTGAGGTCGGTTAGCGAGTCATGGGGAGTACCGAAGTGGCACTCAAGACTACTGAGTTGATTCAATAAGTTTGGAGTAGACTCAAGACAGCTCAGAGTCGGCAGAAGAGCTATGCCGACAAGCATCGATTAGACCGAGAGTTCGAGGTTTGGGATATGGCTCTCTTGAAGGTGTCGCCTTGGAAATGTGTCATCTGATTCAGGAAGAGGGGCAAGTTGGGCGCAATGTAGATCAGACCTTTCAGGGTTTTGGCCCAGGTGGGCCAAGTTGCTTATTGCTTGGATCTTCCCGAGGAGCTTAGTCAGATCCATAGCACGTTCCACGTCTCTCAGTTACGAAAATGTTTAGTGGATCATTTTATGGTGGTTCCATTGGAGGATATTCAGGTGGATGATCGCCTGAATTATATAAAGATACCAATGGCGATTCTTGACAAAAAGACGAAAACCTTGAGAAACAAGGTCATTGAGTTGGTGAAAGTTCAGTAGCAGCACCACGAGGGGTCAGAATAGACATGGAAGCCAGAGGATAATATGAGGGAGCATTACCCAGAGTTATTTGGGGCAGCAGACTTCGAGGAAGAAGTGTGATTCAATTTGGGGAGAATTGTACCATTCAAGATTTGGTATGTTTCCCTTTTAACCCCTTAATGCAAAATTTCTATTATTTTGGTCCTAGCTAGTATGCCGAGAGTACTCTATGAGTATGCTCAGCATACTAGCTCATCTCCGGATCGCGGGTTCACCCTTGTACGCGGGGTGTACGTGAGCATACGCATGGCATACGTAATGCAGGGGCAAACCCTAATTTTTAGGGTTTGTGCCCTATTTAAGCAACTTATAACACCCTTAGGCCCTCTATTGATTAGTCCTATACCCTAAGATCGAAATCCTAGCCTCCCATAGTGTGTTCTTGAGCTTTGGAAGTAATTTTGTGTTGTTTTGTGTGCATTGAAGAAGGTGGTGTTTGGTGACCAAACTTTGGTTAGACTTAAGGTTGTAAATCCAGAATCTTCATAAAGTTTGCTAGCTCCAAAAGGTATAAAGTTCTTATCTTGGAACCTCTTTGAGTTAGATTGAGATTAGGGCTTGTTTTGAGCTTATTATGGTCTTTTGGGTTCTTTTTGGGAGTTTGAGTCACTCCATGAGATAGGATCTCGGATCTTAACCCCTATGACGTTCCTTGTGTAAAAAGGTGCCATCTTGATGAATCATATTGGTCCATGCATGAGTTAGAGTCCTTATTATGGGTCTTAATGGACAAAATCAGGTTTTGGGTCCCATTAGGACATGCAAGGTGATAAAGTTGCCAACCTTATATAATAATACCTTGAAATGAGGTAAATATAAGGTTTGGACGTTTGGAGCTTAAGTGGTTAAGACAAAATTGGACAAATAGGGCTCTGTCTGGTACACCGAGCGTAATCCTCGGTACGCTGCGCGTACTAGGTTAATTGTCCGTTTTCGACTCAACACTAGGAGTATGCTGAGCATACTCGGTGGAGCGGATTTTCTTACTTTGGGCCTTTTGGACTGGGATTAATTTGGGATTTTAGGGTTTGGGCCTTGTTGGGCCATTGGACTTCTTACCTTGGGCAATGGGTGGACTATGGGCCTTATTGGGATCGAGTCCATGATGATTTTGGGCCCAATTAGAAAGTTGGGCCATAATTGGCCTTGGGATGCCATTTAAGAATTTGGGCCTTTTGAGTAAATGGGTTGGGCCTTGGTTTTGGGCCAATTAAGAAAAGGATAAAATGGTCTTTTACTCTGGATGTTGGACAAGTAATTTAGATTCTTGATTTTGGGTCAAGTTCCAATTGTTTATTGGATATTATTGATGATGATCACGTGGGGATTTTTTGGATCAGCAGACCAAGATTTTATCTGAGAGATTCAACAGTTTGAGGTGAGTTTCCTCACTATTTTTAGCGGGTCGAAGGCACCAATACCTACCCATGGTTTATTATTATTAGGATGCTAGTTGTCTGTGTGACTCTACATGTATGTTTTATGATACGTTTACCGTGAGGGGCCTGATGATTATATTGTATACTATTTATCTTTGTGATCTTTTCATGTCTTTATACGTTTGTATGTATACCGAGCAGAGCCTAATGCCAAGCGGAGCCTGATGACTGACATATCTATTTCGAGCGGGGAACGATGCCGGGTGGGGCCTGATGATAGGCGATGCCTATTATATGTCTGATATGTATGGTATGTGACATTTTGGAGAACTCACTAAGCTTTGTGTTTACGGTTTTTAGTTTATGTTTAAGGTACTTCTGGTTCAAAGGGGAAGAGCATGAGACGATTGCAATGCACACACCACATTGTTCTGCATTTTATATTACTCTAGTGTACTTGGATGTTTATTGATACACTCTAATTCACTATGGTTTATATGATGTTGTTTTGGATAATGGTTTTATTCATTTAAAAATCAAAATTTTTATTCCTAATTTTTGGGACGTTACATATTGCATTGATTATTTGAAAAGGGTAAAAGTGTAACTCCTTAATTGAATAATTAATATTAATTTAAAAAGGGGAATATAGTAGCGAGGCGAAGGGTAGCAACCTAGTCATAGGAGTATACCCAATCTAGATTACTTGGGGGACCCGAGGGTTGAACGACACCTATAGGAAAAGAGCTTAAGCCAAAGCAGCTTGGCATCATTACCATATCGTGGTAATCATTCAATAGGAATTTTTAATTAGCTTTTGTTCATTTTTACGCTTTTATTTTTAATTTTGTTTCAGTAGCAGATGACCCGCAGATCAAACACACCATTGACACCACCACGTGAAGATCCAGAGTCAACTTTTCATAAAAAGAAGGAAAAAAAATGTACGAGGATCAAGCAACATTCTGAAAAACAAGAGCATATTCGAGAATTTTGAGAAGACTCCTAACAAAAAGGGAGCTAGTTACGAGCCCGAATAAAAAATAGACAAAAGTAGTGAACCCGAAAGCGAGCCAAAAGCATCATGACAAACATTGCTGACATGACGATGGAGGCATACAAGAAAAGAATATGAGAGGACACCAGTCCAGGACTTGTGCAACCCATAATTCCCGCTACTGCTACCTTCGAGCTTAAGGGACATATCCTTTCCGCACTAAAGGATATTCCATATTCCGAAAAAGACCATGAAGATGCATACAAGCACCTCGATTAAGTCAATGACATAACTTACTATTTCAATATTCCTAATGTACCTCAAGATACTGGATTCTTAAGAATGCTTCCCGTTACTATTAAAGGAGCAACAAAAGATTGATTGAAATCACTTTCACCAGGTTCAATCACAACTTTGGCACAAACGCATGAAGAATTCCTCCAACAATTTTTCCCACCATCTAAAGTTTCTAACCTTAAGAAGGCTTTGCTCAAACTTTGAGCAACAAGTAAGGGAGTCATTATACGAGGCTTGGGAGCGATACAAAGGGTTAATAATAAATTGTCCTCAAAATGATCTAAACGAGCAACAATAGGTCACGATCTTCTATGATAGGGTGAACTTCACGACAAGGCAACTCCTTGATTCTCAAGGACCTTTAACAAAGAAAAATCCTGTTGAAATTAAAGAACTAATTGAAAAATTAGCATTCATGGGAATATCACAACCCTCGTAATGATGGATCTAGGGGATCGAAAATGGTGCTTCAGAAGATATGGCGACGGTATTGGTGATGTTAAGTAGCATGGATAGAAGAATGACCAAGATGGACCAATCCATACACGTGATACATGTGGGTTGTGAAAATTGTAATGGTCCTCACTTGACGAAAGATTGCCATCTAGACAAAAATGGGAATAGGAAAGCTCAAGTGTTCTACCCAAGTGGAGACCGCTACAATGAAGATTGGAGGAAGTCGAAGAAGGAATGGTTGCCTTATGATGAGTATAAAAAAGAAAAAAGAAGAGAAGTATAGGAAAACAGGTCAGGGATTTTATCAAACGGAGCAACCACAACCCAAAAAAAAAAAGTAGACTTGAGTCAATGTTTCATAGATTTATGGAGGCTTCTGGAAAACATCATGATGTAGTTAATGATACCATGAGATATCATCAAGCATCCATTAAAAATATTGAAACCGCAACCACATGTCATGGCCATCACTACTGAAGAAGACATTATTTCTGAGTTCTTAGAGGCCTTGGAAGATGAGATAAAGCGGCCTGAATCACAGCCAAAGCGCATGAAAGTCAAAGAAAATAATGTTGCTGAATTACCGACCTCACGACGTGAGGATTCAATCCTCAAGACGTGGGCTCAGTCTGGGCAGAAAAAGTTTTTTGGAGCTTAAGTTTATCAACCTCCTTTACTATTTTCTTCTCGGGCCAAAGTTCACTCGTTGGAGCAAGAGCATATAAAATTTATGAAGCAAGTAAAGGGTATTTCTATCAATACTCCTTTTATTGAATCCTTGGAAAAATTCCCAAATATGCCAAATTTCTTTAAGACTTACTTAACACTCGCCAACAATTGGAAAAGATCTCCAACATAGTACTTAGTGAGCAAAGTTCCATGATTATTATGGAGGGGATACCAAGGAAGTTGGGAGATCCTGGATGCCTTACACTTCATGTGAATTCAGAAACAACATGAAGACATATAGTTTAGCCAATTCTAGAGTGAGTATAAATTGAATGCCATATTCATTTTATCAAAAATGCAACCTTCCAGAATTGAAGGCTACTAGAATGACGATTCATATGACCAACCATTCAGTGACTCATCCTCGAGGCATAGTTGATGAAATTTTGGTAAAAATTGGAATATTTATTTTCTCATTAGATTTTGTGGTGTTAGATATGAAGGAGGATAACGATGTACCAATCATCCTTGGACACCCTTTACTCAATACCGCATGAGCCTTGGTGGATATTCATGAGTCAAAGCTTACCTTACGAGTGAGAGATGATGAAATGACGTTTAGAGAGGAAGACAGATTGTGCTCAAAACGAAGTATTCTGTATGGATGAAGAAAACGAGCTTGAGGAGTTGGAGAAATTTATGGAAGAAGAAATTCAAATAATAGAACAAGTCAAGTGTACTAAGCCTAGAGCTTCAATTCCAATGGTTTTTGAGGTATTTGCTTTATAAAACTCCAAAGTCTCTAGTTGGCAAGGAAATTAAAGAAAGTTTGGTGTTAAGTGATGAAGATGAAGAAATTACACAAATAGTGAGCAACCAACTTTAGATAAGGAGGATGTCAAAACTAAGGAGCTACAAAAAGAAAAAGGGGAAACTGTAGTTGTTATGAAGAATAAAGGGGTGAAGCAAAAACACAAGGAAGGCGATTCTAAAACAAAAAAGGAGAATTCTTAGAAAGCATATCAAAGAAGGGTGAAAGCATACAAGAAAATATGGAGGGAATAGAAGGTGCTAATGGTGATCGTATCTCCAAACAATACACCATAGGAGAACACGGAGTCCGGCTCATGACTCCATCAAAAGATGCGCTTCTCCAGAGGCAAATCGGGCTCGGTTCGCGTTTTTCTTTTCGTTTTTTTTTAGTTTTTTCATTTTTATTAAGTTTTAGGATAAGTCATCATCGAAGTCATCTTAATTTTTAGTAATAAAAGTGTGGGGTTCAATTTTAAGAGTAGTAGAATTTTTTCTTTAATAAAAATGTAGTTTTTGGTCAAAAACCTCGACACCAAGACGTGAGATTAGGCCCACAATGTGGTAAAATAATTTTGCCTAATGATTTTTCAACCATTTTAAAACTCACAACGTGAGGTTTAACCCTCATGAGGTGAGGTCTAAAATCACCACCGGGGGGGGGGGGGGGGGGTTCAACATATCTGGAACGTTTTCTAGGCCTTCGGCCTGGCTGGTATGCCCCAGTGGTCTTCAGTCTATCCAGGACGCCCTGGGTCTGTTGGCCTTCAGCACAAAGCAGGACTGCATCAACCCAACCACACATAACATGTTGACATATACATTACACATAAACATATAACCAGGCAATAGATAAACATGCAAATCTTACAGATCACTAAGCATAACATCATCCTATCTACCAAGATACAGATCTAATAGATCACAACAATACTCAATCAAGCAATAATTAGGATAACAATCCAAAAGGGTCGGCATTGGTGCCTTCAACCCAACAAGTATAGTGAGGAACACTCACCTCTCAAGTAGTACAGAACCGATAAGGTCTGACTCTGAATCTTAACTCTCGACTCAAATACCTACAACCACCATCTGACCAGTTCCATCACCCAAAATACCCTTAAAAGTCAAACTTTGTCAACCATGGTCAAAGTCAAAGTCAACGGTCAAGGTCAACAGTCCATGTTGACCCAATACGTCATGTGCACTAATAAACACGTCGTGTTTCTATAACAATTAGATGGTCAAGAAAACCCCAGTCAACACGTCGTGTTGGCTTGCAAACACGCCTTATTTGCCTGAGCTTAATACATTCAGTTGTTCCTACGATTCCAGGGACTCCAAGACTCAGATCTAAACTCAAATGTTATCAAAAAGGATAAAGTTTCCAACTTTATCCTTTGTTCTACTCCAAGAGTTCAAAAACCCATCCTCAAAGCTTGAAGATTCAAGGGCTTAACTCATAAGCACAAAATCCTTGAGATCTGAAATCCAGCCTTTCCAGAAGAGATTCTAGCATCAAAATCAACCCAAAGGTTGGTGCTTTATAGACATGCATGTCCAATGCATGACTTGAACCCAAAATGGGTCAAAAGGGGGAAATATGACCTAAACTCCATGCATGGCATCAAAACTTGGCTGATGACCAGATCCAACCCACTACAAGGTCATCTTGACCTGGAGATTCATAAAGTTGCAAACTTTATGAGATCCATCCATTGCAACATCCAATAATAAGGAGAAAAGGGACAAAACTCAAGATCTAGCTACATAGAGGAATAAAAATCAGATCTTGGACACTTACAAAGGTCCAGAAGAGTGCCAAACTAAAGTTGACTCTAATCAGAACTAGTTTAATACCTGTCCGGTGGACGGTTGACCGGTTTAATAAAAAATAATTATTATTTTACTAATATTTAACTTTGTTCAATATCATCATTATATAATTTGTTATAATGCACTGACAATACAATGATAAATCTACCAAATAAATAACATATGGATGAAAAATGCATTAAAAGACAATTAAATAAAAAGAATAGCAATCGATTAACACATAATTAAATAAAATTAAGTTAAAAATAGAAAAAGTAAAATCTATTATTTAATTACTTTAAAGTCAATTATGTATATCATCATTGGTAGGCTCGTCACACAAGCGTGGAAGCCAACGACGCTCCTTTGGTGTTATTAAGGATCCGATACACAATTTATCAGAAGAATCAGCTTCAATATCATCAAAAGACGCCTAATTGTAAAAATACCAACACAACAATAAGAATCATGAGAAGTAAACTTTTTGTAACAGAATAGCTAACAATAACAATTGAAGAAAAAATATTTCCATATCGTAAGAAAAATAGAAAATTTTAAAAATATGATGTAACTTACTTAAATCTCTTCACCATCTTGTAAAGTAGAGATATAGATAGGCGTGTTACAAATATGATCTTCAATATTATCATTACCAAGCTAATTGTAAATAACGATCACATTAATAAGAAACATACCAAAAAAACATAATCTAACTTTATATAAGTTATATAAATTAACACATCCATTCTCACTTTCGTCTTCTTTTGCTTCTGCATCACTGACATCATATATACATTTTTGAAGACCATCATTTTCTTTAGTATCACAAGCATCCTATGTATATTAAGACAAATCAAGTTTAATACATATAAACTATAGCTTTTACAAAACTTACCACAATATGAAATAATAATTACCATTGTTGAGATTGTTGATGGTATCAAATCAATACATGGTCCCCATAACGCTTGGTCTGAGAGCTCGCATTCATACTTACGGTTGATGAGGGTTATTAACATTTTTTCTGACAACTTAAACAAAAATAGCGACCATCACGCATAGTAACCTTCTTACGACATGTTCCACATTGGACAAATATCTAATCATTAAACATATCTATATCGACGATGGTTCCCTCGATAGTATATTGTGTTCCCTTTACATAGAAAAAAAACAAAGTTGTTCTATATCATAGTTATATCATTTGTTCCCATGCATTGTAGAATGAAAAATATACCCAAATAAATAGCATATGAATGAAAATAAAGCATAAAAAGACCATAAAATAAAAACCATAACAATCGAGTAACATACAATGAAATGAAATTAAGTTAAAAATGAAAAGTGAAATCTAATGATTAATTACTTTAAAGTCAAGTAGGAATATCATTATTGGTAGACTAATTACACAATCGTAGAAGTCGACGCTTCTTTGGTGTTATTGAGGATGTGATACACGATTCTGTTGAAAAATCAATTTCTATATTATGGATTTTAAACAAATATTCATATTCATCTTCGACTATATAATCACCTTCATCATTTTTTAGAAAAACTGTACTATTATCAATCGTGGGAGTAATCTTAAAGGCGTTAGCAACCGCATGATTTATATGTTTGTTTTTGAATTTGTTGTTCTTTTTATGATTCAAATCGAAAACGCCATTGTATGTAAATTTCATTATGAATTTGCTTTTCTTATTATGATTCAAGTAAAACTTTGACATGCGGGAGGGATGTGCAAACCTGATCAAGAAGGAAAACAAATATGCATATGTATTCATACATATTTAAACCCAATATATCACCTGATTTCTGTGGTTACTCAAAAAATTTGATAAAATGTAGTAAATATGACTAAAATTTGTTACAAACTTTTCAAAGAGAAGACCAAACTACCCACCCTCTAGACACCCTAAAATAAAAAAAAATAACATAATAGCAATATACTTACATTAATTTTGCAATAATAGCAAGGTACTTGCTAACTTTTACAAAAAAAATTCAAAAATAAGTAAATCCCACTGTTGTTTTTGTTTTTCTGTCATAGGGACCAATTATGTAATTATTTTTCCGCCACATGGACCAATTATGTAATCTTTTTCTACCATTAGACCAAATATGTAATCTTTTTCTACCATTAGACCAAATATGTAACCTTTTTATGCATAAGGACCAATTTTGTAATATATTTCCTGCACATGAACCATTTATGTAATGTTATCGTGATGATGTAAAATAAAATTAAAAACATCAAAATAGAAAGTTTAAGATTCAAATAAGAATAATCGTCATTAATGAATGAATAAGACATTGGAAAATATGTGCTTGTTTTTTAGCCTCTTACTTGATTTTGACGAACAATGAGCTTCATCTCTCAACTATAAATCTTATATCAGGAAAAAAATAGAAAGTTAGTAATTGTATAATGACATTATTATCTTTAAAAAAAACAATTATCTGATAATATCTTATCATCTTCATCAAAGTTATTATGTTTTTAAAAATGATACATATAAATATTACAAAAGATTAACAAATATGATATTCCTTAAATGTAATATTATTAAGAATTATGTGATGTTATTCCCTATAAAAGTGGGCCTTGGTTTCAATACCATATTGGCTTCTGCTAACATTCTACAACTATGTAACCAACAGAATACAAATACAAACACATAAAAGAAGCTCAAGTAATTGTTTGATTTAATTAATGATTTCTCTCTTTGTTTAATATACCACATCATGTGATTTTTTTTTTGTGAATTCTTAATATTGCCGATTTACAAGAGCACAAAGTCCATAGATAATTCCTAGAATTCTTATATGTATTTTTTTTCAGATTTCAGAAAAAGATTCCAATTTTTGCTACAAACTAGTAAAAATATGCAAAAGTCAATTTTAGGTGTGACACAAATTCTGAGATTTTCTTTTTGTGTGTGTTTGTAGGCAACTTAGAAATAATTCTCTTAATCATCTAAAAAGTATCACTGTGAAATGCTTTTTATTCTTGTTGATTTCATATAATACCCCTTTTTAGAAAGGAAAATATGATATTAAGTGACAATAGGTTTATTATCCCGAAATTCTTGAAAACATTCAAGACTGGTCTCAGACGTATAGAGGGCCCTTCAAAGTTATAGTTGCAAAACTCCAGTCAAAAAAGTACATATTTTGGACGTATAGAGGGTCATTCAAAGAAACTAAAGAAGAAAGTGTGTTTCCTTTGACAATATAATACATTATTACAAAATTGAAACCAAAGAAAATACTTGGATCATCATTCGAAACATTTATATACATAGGCAAATTACAGAGGGAAATTGCCGCTGATCAACCATAGCCACAATTCCGCTTGGAAACCCTCTCATGCTTTGATACGAATTCGGCCTAAAAGACCTAAGCCCTAATCTGAAAAAAAAAATTTGATGATTTCCTTTTATGAATCTTCACTCGATTTCAAATGGATCGTAAAGAGGCTATTGTGAAAGATGAAGCAATAGAAAAAATTAATGAACCGATTAACAAAATTACCATGGAATAGCGAATTCAAAGTAGCGACCTCTTATATAGGCAGAGCAGTTACCACAACTACATGATGTTTAGGGATTATGGAGAAGTGGGGATTAAAGACGTAATGGGAGGAGGTTGAAGTCATAACCGAATCACTCTTTGAAGGAGACTGATTAACCGATTGAATGCTTGTTGAAGGAGACAACCAGCGATAGTTGAGATCGTGGGGTGACGACGAACTGCCATGGATCGCCAATAAAACGGAAGGTGAGCAGTTGAAGAAGAAGGGGGTTAGCCAAACGTGGGGAAGAAGAAGCGGAGGAAGCAAAGAAACTGTAAAAAAACTGTAAATATGGATTTTATGCGGCTTTATCAAAAGTTGAAGAGATCCAAGGGCTCAAAATGAGGGAGCGGTTATTTGTGACTCTTGCTTAGTAATAATAATAATTGAACAAAAATATAAGCTAGACAAAATGTTAAGTTCGTTGGGTTTTCTTAAACAGATAAAACATAATTAAGATTTTTTGAACAGTTTAAAATCTTCGTTGGACTTATAAGTTATTAAGAAATGCTAGACCATAATACTTGGTCACACAGCGTTCTACCCTCTCGATGTTCCTATTGGTCTATTGACATTTATCCAAACTATTAATTTATTCCATACAAAAAAAACCGTATAATTTAATTTTATGAACAACCTAAAACCACGTCCAAGTCAAAACAAATGTCGCTTTCTTTTTTCATTAAAAATGGTCATTGGGTATTAATTGGTCCTACAAACAAACTTATCTTTGACTGGATGGTTTTTTTGTTCCTGGAATTTGGACTAGTTGATGATTTAATCACCATCACAAATTCACAATCGTTACATTGTTGTTTGAAATTATTATAACTCACAAAATTTCTAGAACCAATAAAATTTTGATTATATCGTTATATTTTAAGTGATATTTTCACATAAATTGATGCATCCATTTAAAATATATGTTTTACTAATATGATAGCTGTAAAGTTAGTGTACTTCATTTGAATGGATCAAATTATTAAATAGAAAAATATCAAATTATCTTAACGTCATATAATTAAAATTTCAAGTTCGATAAATGATACATGCTTGTATTATTATTATTATTATTATTATTATTATTATTATTATTATTATTATTATTATCTTTTTGTTTGATGATATACTAAACAATATACCTTTCAATCAACATCTATCCTTCTTTAAGTTTGGTAACCTCGATTTATATATATATATATATATATATATATATATATATATATATATATATATATATATATATATATATATATATATATATATAAAATTAAGTATATAATTTTTTTAAAGTGTATCATATTTTGTTCCTTGGGTGCAATTAATTTTTTCAAACTTAATTAAATAGTTTTTTTTTTACATTTATTTGTTCCATGTTTAATAAATAAATATATTTTGTTGATGATTTTAGTGTTATCAATATATTTTGGTGTAATTATTATTAATATTAAAATAGACTGGGTTCTATTTACTCACCGAGACTGGAGGTGCGGGATGCACACTTGGAGTGATAAACACCTTGGGTACGAGGTTCCAAGGGGCAGCGTCCCTTGCGGGGGTCCAATGGGCAGAGCCCCTAACGGTGGTTTCGCTTCTATTATGTCTTATAACCACCCATCTAACGAACAATTTTCGCGCCAAAAATAGATGTAACCACCATTTAACCTCTTTTCCTTCCTGTATAAGAACAGATAAAATGTTCCAGAAAAGGGGTTGGATTTTCTCATACACGAATTTGATCATCAGATTCTCTCTATATCTTAAGAACACAAAATAACAAGGTTCTTTTTGTGTTTCAGATTTAGAAGTGATATGACTTCTAAATTGTCAATCTTGGATTATCTCAAATCTGATTTCATGATACACAGGCTAAGGGCAAAATCATGAATTTTGAAAAGTGATTGAAATCACGATACAAGTATTACCTATATATATATATATATATATATATATATATATATAGAGAGAGAGAGAGAGAGAGATGTAAGTTCAATTGAGAAAAAAATAAAAGGTTGAGAATAGGGGAATCATTCTCAACCAATTATTTTTATATATGTAAAACACATTTAGATTAAGTCATTAAGGATATGTTGTTCTTCATCAACACCATCTGTTATTCATTCATCTGGATCGTTCATCCGTTCTTCATCAACATCATATGTTCTTCATCAACATCATTTGTTCTTCATCAAAAAAACATCAACGTCACATGTTCTTCATAAAAAACATCAACACTTTATAAAAACATCAATTCTTCATCAAAAATCTTTGTTTATTCATCAAAATGTTGTGATTCATCATCAAAAACATTTATTAATACTATTAAGTATAAGTCGTGATTCAATCTTGTCCAGTTTCGTTGATGTAAAGCAAAATCGTTAAACATAATCGATATTTATTGATGTCACATCATTTAGCGATCACCTGTCATCGAAACTTCATCAATCGAAACTTCACCAATATCAAACAACAGATAGCAATCGAAAGTGCATCAACATAACCATATATTTGAAGAATTTTTTAAAAATCGCTTTTCAGGCTTGAAAAACTTTGTTTTTCATACATTTTTTCCCAATTTTTGATCTAAACCTACTGTTTATTGATCGATTTTGATAGGATTTGATTTGTGTTGTAATTATTGGCTTCAATTGTTAATTTTTTTTACCATAATTATGTAAGTTAGTTTATTTGCACGTCAACTCTTCGATGAAATGCATAACTTAAATATATCACGTAATATTCACAAGTGAATATGTCTTTACACGAGAATCAATGTATGTCTTTTAAAAACACAGAGCAACTATGTAATTCATACGTGAATAACATATAAAAATTATATTTACATGCGAATACATGTAATATTCATAAATGATAACGTATTTTTCGGAAAATAAAAATACGTCGTTTTGAGGTCCTAAGCAAGTTTGTAATTCATATGTGAATAACATATAAGAATTATTTCCACATGTGAACATATGTAATATTCACAAATGAATATATGTAATAATCAAATGTGAATACATATGTATTATTCACAAATGAATAAAACTGTCAATAAAACTAAGAACCATAAAATATATAAAATTAAAGATAAAAAAGTATTTGATAAGAATATATATGAGTAGAATTTACTCCAGAACCTTTGAGCCTCATATTTGGTCCTTTTTAGGTCATTAAGTCATAAAAATCGAATCTTGATGAGTATAGTCCTTACATGCATGAGTTGATGGTATTTTGATGAAGTTTGAGACTTAGGGCTTTGGTTTGGACCCCATTAAGCCATGCAAAGTCATAAAGTTAGGAACTTTATGACTTAAGACATCCCTTAGAGGTTAGATCTGTGTTTTGGACGTTTTAGTCTTAAGCATTAAGTCCTAAAAGTGGGAATTGGTCACCTAGGGAGTATGTTAGGCATACGTATGCATACGCTCAATGTAATGCATGGATTTCCCCGATTCCTCGTTGTGATGGGTTGTACGTTTGCTTCATCAAGCAGTACGTGGGGCGTACTTGTGAGATACCCTTATTGGGCCTTTTGGGTCTTAGGTCTTTTGGGTCAGATATGGGAAGGGTAAAATGGTCTTTTACCTATTGGAATGATAGAGTATGAATTGGACCTTGGATTATGGAAAATTACCTTAATTATTGATTTGATTAGGGATAATTTGGATGTGTTCAGTGTGAGGAGCCCGGTAGCAGCAACGCATACGATTTGGTTATCTCTAGATTGAGGTGAGTCTCCTCACTGTATCCGTGGGTCAAAAGCACCAATATCGGCCCACTATGATATGATATGCGCTTGTTGTCTTCGTGACTCTCGTTGTAAGCATGTATGCATGTTTGTTATATGTATGTGGTGTGAAATAGGCCTGAGGGTGAAATAGACCCATACGGTTGAAAAATATCGATGAGTTGAAATACACTCGGTGGTGAAATAGACCCGTACGGTTGAAAAATACCAATTGAGTTGAAATAGACTCAGGGGTGAAATAGACCCGGTACAGCTTTCATATGACATATATGTATGATATGTGGTATTTTGGGGAACACACTAAGTTATGTGCTTATAGTTTTATGGTTATGGTTTCAGGTACTTACAGTTCGAAAGGGAATGATCTGGCTTGATCGCAACGCATCCACCTATGTTTCCGCACTTTATGATTTTGGAATTGTACTCTGATAACTATTTTCACTTTGATATACTTTTGAATGGTTGATAAGAAAAAATGATTTTTATGGGTTTAATTAAAAATGAAATTTTTACCTTATGATTTTTGGGACGTTACAGCAGTCTCCCCTCCACCACCCCCAATGGCAACTCTAGCCTCCGACAAACTGACAATTTTTAAGTAGGGAAGCATATATTTTGTGCTCTAGACTTGCGAAAGGTAGTTTGTTACGATGCTTTTAAAAAAATTAAAAAAATAAAAAATAAAATAGTCAATCTCAAACAACCTACACACTCTTTCTCTTCTCTTATCTTGTTAAGCTGTCGGTGACCCATCATCGGTGCACACCCTTACCACCCACTATGGGGCGATGTTCAGCTCATGTTAAGAGCTTGGCGAGTGGGCTTGGTGCACCCACTCCGTGTAGTCTTACATGTAGTGGTGTTGATTATGACGGCATGTGCGGAATATGAAAAATCTAGTGAATCATCATGTAAAATCAAGAACACAATGAGTAAATAAATCTTTGTAAGCTCTTATTAGATCTAGAAAGATTATACAAATGGGTTTGTATACAATTTCTCTCTCTAGTCTAACACTCCAAAATGAACCAAATATGTGAAAGAATTGAGACCCAAATGCGAAATCAATTTTTATACACTCAAATGCGAAGTGAAGTTAGAAACTCAGATGCGAACACAAATTGATTTCACCCATATGCGAACTCAATGAAGATCTAGATGCGAACTCCACTGATTTCAAATGCGATCCCAAAAAAAATTCATATGTGAACCCATATGCGAACTCAATGTTGATTCACCCATATGCGAATTCATTTGAGATCATTAACCACAAATCAATATTCAATCAACTATCAAACCATGACCATCTGTAAACTGAGTTCGACCACTTGGCTAGTTGACAACCAAAATCAAAACTCCAAACATCGATTTCGCAATCGGTTCTTCAACTCAAGCTTTCAAAAACTCCCAAATCGATTTCCAATAAATCAAACTCAAAATCGAATTCGCAGTCTATACCAATCGACACAAGCTGAAATCGACCCTTCTTATATTGACTCCAAAATCGAGTTTTCTAAATCAGTTCTTCAATCTCGATCATTCCAACTTGTCATCCAAAAGCGAATCCCAAAATCAAACAAATCTCAAACAATCGAAACCATCGATTCATTGCAAATCATCGACTATCCAGACCATCAATTCAGATTTCTCCTTCAAGCCTTTACTTCGCATAATCGATTCCTAATCGATCCTCAATAGTGAACCAAATCATCTTGTTCTTTCGAAAATCTAGTAGCCCCAATCAAACTTGATGCTTCGAACATTTCACAACAAAACAATCGTTACTTCAACTGTATTCAATTCGACTTTGTGACATCAACACATCAAGGAATCGACTTCAATCCAAATGTCTAACATCAAGCAATTCATCACCAAAATCTTCAAACATTGACTCCAAATTCGTCATCAAGCCATTGACCTTGTCGATTCATCCCGATTGGTGTTCAACTATTCGATCCTTGACTCAATGCCTTCATACCAAACTTCTTCAAGAACACTGATATTGACTTTACAAAGTCAACTCAAATAGAATTTGAAATTCATCAGCCTTCGATTTTAATCTACTCTCCAGATAAGTATGAACTCTAAATCACCAGTCGATCCACTTAATCGAAGTGATATTCAATTCTCAGTGAAAGAAAAATGAAACCTCAGGAACTCGATCTAGCCAAGAACTGTACAACACTTTTATGCGTATTGTACATAACAAAGAATATCAAAATTGGGCTTGAAATTCCATCGGATGAACAGTAAAATAAATAAGTGTTTGGGCTCAATATGTTTGAATGAACAGTAATGAATCGAGATTTTTTTTTGGCTCAAAGTTATGAATCATATATCGATCATTGATTGGGCTTCAACAAATCATGAACATTAATATTGAGACTTTGGATCACGGAAGATGACCAGTAAATTTTATTTTGTTTTTTGTTTGAATTTGATCTTAACAAGAATAATTGGATCAACAATGAGGTTGAAACGGATTAGATCCAATGAGGCAAATCGATCAAAAATGAAAAACGTAAATCACAAATCGAAATCATGGATGTTTTGGAATCCATTTGAGAATTTGAGATACCTTTTTGACGAATCGAGATCCATTTTCAACGAACGAATCAAATTTGGAAGATCTTGGTTCTTTTGTCGAAATGAGAAAATCTCCAAATCGAACATTGTACCACTCACCATGCGAGATGTACAACTCGTTCTTCGTGTTCTCCGTGTTCTTCAATGATCCAAGAACATCTTCAAAAGAACCACCAACACATTTGGGTTTTGACTTCAAATTCAATGCAACCTTTGGAGATTGTTGCTTTGGAACCCAAATTTGCTTCACGGATTTTGGCTTCACAACATATGACGATTTTTGTGAGTAAACTTGCTTATTCTTCCGATTCATCTTCTTCTTCTTTTTCTTTCTCATCTTTTTGCATCTTGAAGACTTGATCTCATGAACAAACCCACTTTCCACAGCTTGAACTTTGTGAGTTTGAATCAAATCTTTTGGAGTTTGATACTTGTGATTTTCTTGGATCATCGGCTTCCGATAAGGAATCATTCCTTCAAACGAATCACAAGAACACAAAATATCATCGGTTTGAACTCTAATCATTCAATCACAATTGTTTTCATATTCTCGATAACAATTCCCTTCATTACAGAAATAGAATAAAAATGTGGATTTATTTTAATGGAAAAAAGCATTATTATTTCTTTTCACAAAAAGTATCAAACTCTTTTCTTATCATTTTCCGATAAAACACATGTAGTAAACTAGTAAAAGCATTTTAAAATTTATTTAAAGAAGTTTGATACACACTTTGCTGCTGAACAATTTATTTGTATTTGTTTCCTAAACCATAAGGACTCGGTGATGTCAAAATGATCTACACAAACAAATGGGTTCTTCGTTATCTTACTAAAGGTGACGGCTTTTTTCTATCCTCTTCTTCCTCATACCTCTCGATTCTTCCTCATCGTTCTCCGCATGATGGCGATACTGGATCAAGATACCTTTCGCATCAAAAGATTTTGTTTCTAAGAAATAATTCCACAGTTGCCCAAATCACTAAGCTCAACGACGCCCTCCATCTGTTTGATCAAATGCTTCACAGGCAACCTCGACCATCAATCTTCGAATTTACCAAGCTGATCACTGTTATTGCCAAGATGGAGCATTACTCAACTGCGCTTTCTCTTTTCAAGCAAATAAATTTAATGGGTATTCCGAGTGATCTATTTGCAATCAACATCTCTATCAACTGCCATTGCCACCTTAACCAAGTGAAGTATGGTTTTGCTTTACTAGCCACCATCGTAAAGCAAGGGCATCCACCCAATGTGACCACGTACAGCACTCTCATAAACGGGTTAGTTTTAACTGATCATGTTTTTGAAGCTGTTGAATTATTCAAGAAACTGCTCAGAGAGAAGCTTTGTGAACCTAATCAAGTTATGTATGGAACTGTTATCAACGGGCTTTGTAAAGTAGGCCACTGTAGCAGGGCTCTTGACTTGCTCAGGTTCATGGAAGCAAGCTCATGTAAACCCTACGTGGCACAATACAACACAATCATCGATAGCCTCTGCAAAGACAACATGATTGATGATGCACTCCAACTGCTTGCCAAAATGACTGAAAAAGGCATCCTCCCAAATATTTACACCTACACCTCCTTGATTCATAGTCTATGCAACTTTGGACGTGAGAACGAGGCTGCAAGAATGTTGAGAGATATGGAGGAACAAGGAATCTTTCCTGGGGTGCATATATTTACAATCTTGGTAAATACCTTTTGCAAGAACGGATCTATAAAAGATGCTGAAAATGTCGTGCAATCCATGGTTCAAAGAGGCGTGGATCCGAATGTAGTCACTTATAGTGCACTAATTGATGGATATTGTTTACGTGGTGAAGTAGAGGAAGCTCATAAAGTTCTTGATCGAATGGTGGAAAGAGATCTTGTACCTAATATTGTCACTTATGGAAGCTTGATAAACGGGTATTGCAAAAAGAAACAAATCAATGAGGCCATGAAACTTTTTCAAGAAATCCAAAACAAGGGTTTGATTCCTAATGTTGTTACTTACAATAGTATTCTACAAGGTTTGTTTCATACGGGTAATTGTAAAATGGGTAGGGAATTCTTTAATGAGATGCAAATGAAGGGCAAGACTCCTGATTTATGCACTTACAGAATCTTGTTCCATGGAATGTGCAAAAACTTTGAGTGTTCTGATGCATTGGATCTTTTTCGTTCTATGGGAAGATCAAGGTGTGAATTGATGAAAGATGTTGCTTTGTATAATATTTTGATTGATGGTTGTAGTAAATGTGGGAAATTGGATTTGGCGATGGATTTGTTTGATGAAATTTCTTTGAAAGGATTGAAGCCAAATGTTTGGAGTTATACGATCATGATACGTGTACATTGCCAAAAAGGGTTATTTGTTGAAGCGAAAGAAATGCTTATGAAAATGGAAGAGAATGGTTGTTTGCCAAATAGTGTAACGTATAATGTTATAGTTCAAGAGTTTTTGAAGCAAAATGAATGTAGAGAAACTGAGGTTCTTTTGGAGGAAATGGTTAACAAAGGTTTCTCCCCTGATGCTACTACTTTTTCCATGTTACTAAGCTTAATCCCGAAGGTGGGCCAAGGCTTGCTTCTATTCTGAAGCTCAAAGGCATTAAAAGGAGAGATGATAGAATGGCATTCTCTTGAACTTGATTTGCTAAATCACTAAATTTCAACTTAGTTTAGGGTTCTTGTTGTAATGTTTAATAGTTAGCATGTGCAAAGATTGTGTTATATGCTTTAGAATGATTTGGGTATGTGTCGTTACTCTGTTTTAATTACAGATTTATGTCAAAGACATGTTAGGATATTGATAGAGTTAACTATCTAGGGACGTTCAGTAGTTTACATATTATTCTAAATCTTAGAAGTAGGAATAGCTAGTGGTATTGGTTTTGTAAATAACGATAGAGACATATAATATGGTTCAAGCATTCCGAATCCATGAGTGTGTTGATGGTAATTGACCCTTCTATCTAACTCAATACGTCATGTACTCTAAATTCAGAGGTTATTGATTTTAAGGTGGCATATTATTATATTTAATCAATAAACGTCTTAAAGGTTGCTGGAGCTTATTGTCAATACAAATAATCATTGATGATTACATGTTACCACCTAAGTTTATAAAATAAAGATAAAGTAAAAATATCGATTATATATTATTCAAAGTTTCAATTATCGTTTAAGAAATTAAATTTAAAATCTTGTTTTTGAATTTATGACAATGGAAAATTTTGGTGAAGGGTGAGGAAACGGAAACGGAAACGGAAACGATCATTGTGTAGGACGTTGACAAAACGAGAGAACGGTTTTTGTAATTATCGACGGAGTTTATATTCGTCGTTATGGAAGTTTACATGGAATTTACTTCCCCGTTTCTTCCTTGTAATGGCGGCCGGTTTATCTGTACCTGGCTTTATCTATCACCTAACCACCTAACTCCTCCTCAAAAACGTGTCTAAAATCCCACATTGCCACGTATCCATACAATCCACGTGGCACTTGAACTGAAAGCCTTACTGGCCTATTATATAAACCCTCCCTTCAATAGCTTCAAGCATTACTTAACTACTCAGATGGAGGCTTGTGTTTGTATCTCCAGCCTGCATGCACCTCAACCCCCACAGCTACAAATCTCAAACTTATTTTCTCAACCAGGAAAACACCACCGGAGGTTGAACCTCCGGCAAGGTTTCCGGCGACAGAAGGGGCGTTTGGAGAGTGGTGGAGGAGATTGGAAGATGAGGCCAGCGAGCAAACGAAAGGAGGAGATGAGTGACGACAAATGGGATAGGGCTGTGGAGGAAAGCAAAGAAGATGACGATGTAAATGAAGAGGTTGAGTTAATGGAGATGGAAGCGATCATGGGGGAAGATGATGGAAAAGAACCAATGGATTATAAAAGAAGAGCAGGAATTTTCTACAAGAGCTCACAAATGTTTCAAGCAATCAAGGATAAACAACATCATCATTGTGCCTAAAAATGTAATGCATGGATCACCAAACTTTTATATATATATATATATATATATATATATATATATATATATATATATATATATATATATATATATATATATATATATATATATATATATATATATATCATTACATAATTGTATTTGTATGTCACTTCCTATCTGGAAACAGTGTTTTAAAACTTGAAATAAAATCTAGCGCATACCATGGCTCCGATTACTTAATAAAGAAATAGTATTGAATTTTTTATTTAGTAATGTTTTTTTTTTTTGATAGATGCAAGTCATGCAACCCTTCCACCGAGTAACTTCATCTATACACATCCACGTACACAGCATCATTATTAACCCCATGTTCTTTATCGAACCTCAAGGACTTTTATCGAACACCTTGCGTGCGTAATTGACAACTCCACTTAAGGCCCTACACTTCTTTGTAAGTCACAAAAAGAACTTACACATATGAAACAGTAAAAAAAAACATGTATAAACACAACAAACTGAAGAAGAGTTCGACTTAAAACAACATATTACAAGAACAGAAAACAGTAAGGGAAACCAAGAAAGAAAATAAAGTTTGTTTATGGAGGGAGGTACAAGGATACAAAGTACAAACTAAATGTCTGTATGGTAAAAACTAACACAACGGCCTCATATAACATAAAAGGCACGGTCGAACACCTACTACATCTTACAATAATCAAGAAAAAAAAAATCTTTCTAAAAAGAAAAAACTGAAACATTAAATCTTACCTGACAAATGGCTGATTCCATTAACAGAACTTCCAGTGATTATCGCAGTTTACACAGGTGACAAAAGTGGTCATGGGTTCATCAGCACTCCGAGTCTGCAACTGGTAATAAGTGCACTTCCGTTTCCCACATCTCCCACATCTGAACTGATCCGTAGTGGCTTTTGGTGGGGCCCCACGTTCACACTCCATTAAAGCTTTCTCTTTTATTTTCACATTCTCCATTTGTCTTTCAGTGCTCGCCATCTCTTCAGGTGTCAATTCAAGAATCCTTTCTGGTTTCACATGCCCAAGCAACACTTTCCTTCTGAAATCAGGGTTTTTAGGATCTTTAATATTGAACATGATCGATCTGTATTTGAACTTTTGTGCCCCATTTGATCTCCCCCATTTTTCAAACATTGCAGACTCCACTGACACAGCGACTCTGTGAGGATCTGAAGCTTCCACTTCATCTCTTAATTCATCTTCAACTTCACCAGAAACTTTGCATAATGCCTCTGAAAGAAGCTCACGGATTTTGTCTCTTACAGGATCCTTGCAGTAAACAAGGGAAGTTAGTTTTGGTGGGGCCATGACATTATTTGGTTTTGGTCGTTTGTTTTCTTCTTTGGTGACACTGACAGTGTGTTCTTGCTTTTCAACCTTGAGAATGTTGACTTTTTTGTCTTGTGTGCTGCTATGAACATGTTTCTCAATCTTGATACTTTCAGTCTTTGAGACGTTCTCGATCTTGATGGAGTTTGATTTCTGGATTTTCTTGTTGGAAGCCTCTGCTCCATTTTCAGATTTTATGATGTCTGAACTTCCGTTCTTCTTGTTCTTTAATGTTTCTTCAACGATTATGTTTTTCCATATCTCAACCATTTCAGCAGCTAACGACTGAATCTTCTTTCTGGGGTGTTTTGTTAGTTGGCGAAGCCGCTTCCCCACCTGAAATTAAAATATATATATATATTTACAAAAAAAAAAAAGTCTTCAGATTTTGTAAATTGAATTTGTTTAAATGCAATTTGTTTCATTACTACTGCATATGTTGAAAGCTTGAGACTTTGAATGTGAACTTCCCATATCAGCATAGCAATTTAAGAATACAGAAAAAAGCTGTATACCAGCAAGAACTCAGAATTCACAACAGTGTGCTTCCCTAATCAACATAAGCAAAGGAAGGTAGCTAATTTTCAAATTAGGTTACTAGAATTAACAATAACACAGTCTTCTATCTTCTTCCATAAAAGATAAATTAAAAACCTCCAAAACCAGTTTTCTTACGGTGCTTAAGCTTCTGAAGTTTGGGCTTCAGAGTGAAACCTAATTAACACGCCATATACTTTCTCCTGACTTGATTTTTTTTACTCGGTGTCTCGAAAATTGTACTTCTTCTCTTTGTTGCAGTTGAATATCTGCCTTATCTTTTCGTTGAATTAGAAATCCATAGCTTCTCAAGTGTTTTATGTTTTGAAAGTGTCAACAATTTTAAGAATGCCAATGGTCGGAAGTATGAAAAAGGATTCGAAATGTCAAAAACCTAGGTTTTCAAAAGCGAAATCCTAATTCGCCCCAAAAATTAGAAAACAACCACACATATTCACATTCATGATATACAATCTCGATTAACAGCACAAAACCAAAACAAATTTACTGTACTTGATGAGAAAACATAATTTACCTGCGTGGAAACGAGAACTTGATAGTTAACAGGGAATTTTTTAAGGGCTTTCAAGGCGTCTATACAACGATCTTCCTCCGGAGAAGAATCTGCACCAGCGCCGTCAACAGCCGCAGCGTCTGCCGCTTTCTTGGCCGCCTCGAATAGCTCTTTCAGCTCCGCCTCCATCGTCAAGAGATCGCTTCAAAATCAAAACAACAGAAGAGAAAAAGAGAGCAACAGAACCGTCCGTTTAAGAGTTTTGATGAAGCGGAAAAGGATACGGAGGAAATCTTGACCGTTCTTCTGCTCCTGGGAAAATTTAATCGTGCGGTACATGAGTAAGCGTTGAAGATTTTGTCCGGGTTTTGACGGCTTAACAGTAATTAGATTTTAGAGTAATTATTTTTTTAGAGAAAAAAAAATTAATTAAAATATTAATCAATTTCCAAAATTTAAACAAAAAGTTAAGTTTTTTCCTTCAAAACTAATTAATTTTACAGGTACAACTTAAGAAATAGTTGTCGGACATGAAAGAAATCCAAAACCACATGTTTTGGAATAGGATTGAATATGTAAATTGGCATGTTTTATCAATGAATTCGTATGCTTGACCGTTAGAAATGTCTAAAATATTTTTGAAAAAAAATTAACTCGTGAAATTATTGTTCACTTTTCATATTTTAAAAAAAAAATAATACTTCTATTTATGTTTTTTGTTAGGAATCCTTGTAGAAATTTTCACATCAAAATAGAAGTTTACGTTGATAAAACGAAGTTCTAAGTGAGGTTTGACCTGCGCAAATGTCCAAAACAATGAGGCATTGGGAAGGGAAAAAAAACATTAGTTAGACCTGCAAAATTATTGTTCTGCAAAATTTTCATATTTTCTATCAAAAATAATTTTATGCTAAAAACATTTTTTCGAAGTTTTTTTAAAGTAAGAATCTTCTAAGATCATTTTCACACCAAACTATTCAAAACAATTTAGAAATAGCATTAAACTAAATAAATGTTAAAAGGTAACACTTTTTTTACCAAAAAAAAATACCATTGAAACAGAAAAAACCTACTATTCCCAGTTACAATGGTCTTTTTAAAAACAAATATGAAAGTTTGTCACCTTCTGACAACATTTATTCAGTTTAATGGTATTTTAAACTATTAGTTTGTTACCCATTTATTTCATTATCCCCTAATAAAATTATAAAACATCTAAGTACACACCCGTGATAGTGGTGAAACAGAGGAGCGGATAAGCATATAGTAGCAATAACAGAACCACATTTACCAAAAGAGGCAGCTAACTTTGAACTTGAGCTTGAGCTTTGAAGACTATTAACTAATTATGAAATCCCCACAACATGAATGGGTGTAAAATAGCCCAATCACCAAACAGGAAACATTAGACATGGGGTTGAATCAAGAACAACAATGAAAATGAACTTACATATGTATTGCATAAAAATATGTTAAGTTGTGTCAGGTTATCATAGTTGAAATCAACGTATTACAACATATGATGGACAAATTTGGTAATAAGAAACAGTTTGAAGTACAATGTTGTAATTAGGAAAAAGAAAATGCAATATTATAATAAGGAAAAACTAGAAACCATATCACTAATACTATTTCTTGCATTTGCTCCTAAAAACAAACAAAATATGATGAATACATAAAGCAACCAACATGTCAGTTTTCCTGTTAAGTTGTTTTTATATTAAATAAATTAGAGAAAAAAATCTGAAAATGAAACTAAACTAAAACTCAATATGGAGTGTAGAGAGTTCATTTCAAACTATAGTAACTATCTAAGCTAATAAGTGATATTTACTGAGAGAGATAACTAGAGTATAGACCCGGCCACCTATGATGGGCCCCGCCCCGCTTCATCAACTTGTTTGGTCTGGTCCATGAGCCTCCTCTCGGCGGCTATAGCAGCGGCGACACCTGGCGGCAGATGCATTAAATCTGAATCTTTGTTGTCTTGGTTTTTCTGTTGTTGGATTGTTGATGGAGAAACTTTGAAAAGAGACTCAACATCTTTGAGTGTGAAAACAGGCTGATCTTGGTTCCTTTTGTTTCCGCTTATAAACGAACCACCATCTCTGCTTTTATTCAGTTTATATAAGCTTTCTTCCACTGTGTCCTTCACCTGTCATACAATATCATTTTATTAATCAGGACAGAACACAAAACAGATTGTACTGGGACTGGTTAAAAGGTGTGCATGCGTGCGTACTATGAAACGATGAACGAGTGTCTTTTTGGTCTGTCCGATGCGGTGGACCCTGCTGATGGCTTGTGCTTCTGCTGCGGGGTTGAGTAGCGGCTCTACAAGAATAACATGTTGTGCTTCCAAAAGATTAAGCCCATTCGCCCCATGCTGAATCAATAGCAGCATTACTTGAATGGAATTTCTTTCTCTCTGCTTCATTTTCATTTTCATTTTCTTATTCACACCATCTTTCACATCAACTTTCTCTCCTTTAAATTCACTGATAGCAACTTGTGATTTCCTGAAAAAGTCATTTCCCGCAGATAAAATCAGCACTCACAGGTATGGTATGGTATGGTATGGCATGGAGGTTGTACTGCGTATAAAATAAATGTACCTTCCTCCTTTCATTCTGATAAAACTAATATCATTAGCTGTAAAAGCATGTTCCAGTACATCAAGAACATCATTCCAACTTGAGAAAACAAGAATTTTGTCTGTTGGATTTGTGGAACCGATACACAGTATTCTCCTTGTGACTGCTAGAATCTACAAAAAAAAAAATAAGAATAAATAAATCATCAACAGTAACCTAAAAGCATTAAATAAAATGTATAATATACTACTATATACCTTGGTGCTATATGAACCGTTGACAGTCACAGAAGCTTCTGAGGTTTTAAAAGCAGTAACAGAAACATCAGGTGGTTTTTGCTCATCATCAACAAAAGCAACGTTCCCATATTCTGTGGGTTGTCTACATGTTGGACACATCATCCATTTCTTATCAGCCTGACTCATCCCCCTCTCACTCATTCCAATAAAACCTGCACATTTATCATTTAACAACATACTATTACTTTAATGCACAACACCCTTCCAACATGAAAAAGAATCAATCAACAAATTAAACACTATACTTACATTTACAACATGTAAGATGCCCACACTGAAAAACCATCTTCTGAGTGGTGATCTTATCTTGACAAACAGGACACATGTCATCGCCTAATCCCTCTTTCACCAAATTAGTATTAGAATTCATCATAACTTCATGAGATGGATCATCAACAGTTTGTTTTGACTGTACCAAACCCTTCAAATACCGAAGTTGCCCTTTCACACGCAATAACGAGGATAAAGCAACAAACTTTTCACTTGAATTTTCAACGTTTGCTGTTTCTAGCTCTTCCAGACTCAAAGCATCAATGGATTTATCATCCTCATTTTCTCTAAGGCGTAATCGTGATGTTGCCATTGATATCTCATCATGAGCATTAAGCACTTGAGCTTGAGCAAGTGCCAAGGATCTTGCATGACCATACTCCTTACGCATTCCCTTAAAATAGTAAATACAAAAAAGTACAAAATGTTGGGTAAATAAAGGTAGTCAGCCTTTTGTTATAAAGACAAACAAAAAATGGAATCCCTTATCCATTACCTCAAGAAGAGATAGATGCTTTCTGGCTGCTGACATGGCTTCTTTACCTAATTGAGCCTTCGAATAGCTCTTTATAACACCAAGAACAACTTCCAGCTCTGAAGGAGATTTAGAAACCTGTTCATACGAAAAAATAATACGTAATATGATTGATGATGTGCATGCATGTAGATATATGTATACTCACCATAACTTTCTCCCCAACATCCCTTTTCTTCCCTTCATCTTCATTACTTGATGGTGGTGGAGCTTTGTCAGGCTGTGACAAAGTCCAATAGAACCGATTTAAAGCCGACACTTTTTTCCTTAAATCAACCGCCTCGTCAGCAGATGAAATCACCCCTCCACCATGTCCTTTGTTAAATCGAAACAGCCTCGCCTCATATGCCTGCAATAAGCAAAAAGAGATCAAGTTGCCTTCTACTTCAATCAACAAAATGTACGTACAACTTTGAAAATAAGATTAAAAACCTGAAATAACTCATCTAGTTCACAGTGTACACATATGAGCCCCTCTCCATTGACCTGGCATTTTGGACAATATCTCACACGTTCTACATCCTCTATACTTGGATTCTCCATGCTCTGGTCAACTTCCAACAGTCTATCCAGCAAAGTCCTTCTAGAATCTTCCAATTTTTCCAGACCACTCTGGATATGATACTTGAGAGCAGTTATGCTCTGAAACCTGAATTATAAAATAAAATATTAAGGTCTATTAAATTAAACACGCAGAAAATGAACATAAACTATTACAAACCGGGATGCGAGTCTTGATGTTCTAGAAGTGTTAAGAGTCTCAGAGACAGCATCTCCTATCTTTCTGATGAAATCAGTTGAAGAATCTTTATTTTGCTCGATATATTGCAAGGCTTCAGCCCACCAAGCAGTATGTTGGTGTCTTCTATCTTTAAGTCCATTACTAACCTTGAAAAAGGTTTAAGAAGAAACACATGGCAGATTTATGAATGATTCAGACATTCTAAATGAACCCTTTTTTTTAAATAAAAAGTAAGGTTGGAGAAATTACCAAGTCATATGATTTCCTGAATTCCAGCTGAGCCATGGACAATCTTGAATTGAAAACAGACAAAAACTTTTGCTTTAAATTGTTGCATGTGATCTGCAAAGATTGGTAACTGGTACAACTGGATAGAGAAAATGGTCTATCCTCATCACATGTCTTGCACATGTTACCTTCACAACTTCCAGGATTCTGTTCACCTGAATTAAACTTTTGTATAGAGTTGGTGGTTAAAGGGAGTATCTCAGCAAGATTATAATGTATGTGAATGTTCAACAGAGGGTCAACTCTGAAATCTTCTGAATGCTCTTCTGCTAATTCAAGTGCTTCTTTATATAATGATATAGCTTGAGGAAAATCTTGTTTAATAATAGCAATCCCTGCAAGTCCATTCAATGCAACAACCAACTTCCTCAGGGCTTCCTCCCCTTCTACTTTAGTCTTACCTACAAGAACCTAGGGGAATGTAAAGCTGATTAGAAGATAAATAACACAATGAGAATTAAAAGAATTATAAAAAGAAAAACCAACCATTAGTATCTCCTCCATTGTCATGGGAGACTGCTGCAGTGAACGTACGCCTGAACTTCCCACTTGAGGATGACAACATGCTTGCCTTAGCTTCAAGAGGGAGTTCAAAAGTTTTGCAGCCTCCACATGTGTAAGGAAAGAATCCGATGAATCATTTCCTGAAGCTTCTTCTTCAGGAATACTACTTTTGAAACTTTGGATGACTTCCCTAGCATATGTGAGACAGGTCTCGTGTTGCCTCTGATAAAAGTGTTCTTCAATTGGTGTGAGGGATAGCCAAGTGAGACATTCTTCTTGTGGAGGAAGGTGCAACTCTTCAGCAACATGTGATTTTGAGGATCTCCACATTATTTGTTTAAAGAGATTGTGAGTATATTCTACAGCCCCTGCATCTCCCATCTGTGAATGTAAAAACAAGAACATGATTGCAAATCCCCCATATTAGGTAAATAACTGTAAGTTAGTTATTACCTCATAAGGATTCCTAATAACATCAACCCACCACTTGAAAACATCATAAGGAGTTGCTTTAAGAAACCTTAAGAGCCCAAATAAGTCATCCAGCTTTCTTTGTATTGGGGTTCCTGTAACACACCAACGATGCATACAAGGTAAGCGCATTGCCATTTCTGTTGCAGCAGCAGCATTACTCTCCACCATTTGAGCCTCATCCAAACAAATCCTCCACCAGAATATTCGAGTCAGAAAAGTTGGAATCACAGGGTACTTCTTCTGGTATCTCAAAAGTCGCCTATCCCCTATATTCCTTTCAGAATCATGAGATAAGTCTTGTTTCAGCACATCATATGTTGTTAACACAATGTCAGCATTAATCAGTTCATCAATTTTCGTAACAGATGTGGTATTATTATAAAGTGAACTTGGTTTTACTCCTTCATACACAACAACTTTTAGTGAACCTGGACTTGTATGACTGCAAAAAGAAATAAACAAACCATTTAGCATGCATATATACAATAAAGCTGAATGATCAATAAATGGCAATAGTAGTTGTAGTTTACCGAGTTATTTCAGCATGCCACTGTGGCAATATTGGAGCTGGACATACTACAAGAGTTGCACCAGTAGGAACAGGGGAACCGGTTGCTTGACTCAGTTCTAAGCAAAATGGACAAATGTGGGCCCCATCACAGATAACGACTTTGGAGCCTTTATAACTTTTGCGTTTTCTTGAATCACCGTTCAGACTTTCTGAATCTTTTATTGGTTCTGAATTTGTTTCTTTATATTGATAGCCTACACAATCTGCATGTTGCCAAGCATCACAGACATCACATTGTACCCATAAACCTTTATACTTTGAGCTTTCACTTACAGCCCCACATACACATTCAACACGTTCTTTCTTCATTCTTTTGATGTTAGATTTCTGCTCTCCAGCAACTTGTATTGTCTTGTTTCTTATATCATCAGCATCTATGTCCGATTTTCTATGTGCAAATATACAAGCAAGCAGCTCAATGGTTTTTCCTAGACCCATTTCATCTGTTGTTGTGTTGTCATAGAAACATATCAGTAAAAACATCAACAAAAAAAAATATATGAAAGATTAGAAAGACTAACCTGCAAGAATACCACCAACAACATAAGATGAACAGTTCTCAAGATTCATTGAAACACTTCCGTTAAATGAATTGTAATATATTTTAAAGCAGGAATCAACTAAATCCACAGGGACACATAGGGGTGAAACAGATTGACTTTGTTGACTTTCTCTCAGATGTCTGAAAGTTCCTTTCTCTCGTTCAACCATCCAGAAAGCTGCACGCCTTTGATATGGTCTAAGCTCAGGGAGCAAGTCAGGCAAGTCATCCATTAGCATCGGGTTATCCCTGCAATTTTATTATTAAAATAAATAAACATATAAACCATAATCATCTACAGTATCAACACTATGCACACTCACTTTGAGGGTTTTATTGCTTCATAAAAACCAGATACATCAAACCTGGATCCTTTCGTATTTTCATTTAGTTGTAGGCCAATCTCCATGTCTTCAGGTACCTTATATCCATATCTAGCCTCTGAGGTAGTTACTTCAGGGCGTAGCCAAGCCATGACATTCATCATACTCTTCTTCCATATCTGCCTTGTAGTCCCAAAAAATGACTCAGAACCCTCAAATGTACACTTTTGTATCTCTACTCTTAATCTAATAGATGACAAATTCCCTGAAAAAGTCAACCCTGTAGTAGGCCTCAAAGTCAAAAACTTCATACTAACCAAGTGAACAAGCCCTGAAACACCTTCACTAGGCCCATCAAAATTTCCTGTTACCATCACATGTGCTTCCATGTCCACTCGCTTCTCAATGAATTCCAGATAGATATCAGAAGTAGATAAGACAGGGATATGCAATGGTTTTATTACACCGTTCAACCGAAACCTAAAGTTATACTTTTCTTCATTGATAAAATTTTGATCCTCGTATTTTCTATCATAACACTCTTCACTTACATTCAAATTTGTCAGAATCACTTCTGAGATGTCATAATGCTCTTTCGACACCCAGTTATCTCTATCGACTTCAATGTAAAACGGATTGTTGTTACCAGAATGCTCGGTTTTTAAAGCAGGGGATGTGTCTGGATTGCAAAAATCCTCTTTAGAAACACCATTGTTGCCAACAGTAGCCTGTGCCCTACGAGGCTGTGTTTGCTTTCTTCTACCCATCACACCAGACACATTACTTGCAAACTGGCATTTGATTGAGGAGAAAGTTATGGATTTCTCATGGAAGAAAGGTAGACGCTTTCTCTAGGGTTCATCTCCCAACTTTGAATCTGAATTAAATAAACTACAAACGTAAGTAAGTAACAAGTTTGATATCCAAATACTCTGAATAGGTTCCCATTCAGCACAAAAGAAATAGATAAAACTCACAACAACTTAATTAAAGCCAGCAGGTGAAGCTTTGTACTACATTATGAAGCTCATAATAACTTCATATTCAATTTTTTACAACCTAGCCCGTATGATGGTTCAATTCAAAAAGAAATAGCTACATTGAGTTTTCTTGTCAAACTCAAAGAAGGTACTATACTGCTATAGGAATACAAAACTTAAATAAATTTGGTACTAACCATGAAATTCAATATAATTGGTATGCTTCGCTGAATAATACAAATTAACGAACTTTAAAGTGGAACACTAACAAGTCTGACATCCAAATGTAAAATAGAACTTAATATCCCTGTAGCATTTTGATTAAACTTGTCACGGAAAGTTCAAGCAACTTCGTGATCAACTTCTAACAGCTTAACTCCTACTGTCCTACATGACTTGTCAACATCTATTCAAATTAGTGAGAAAGAAAAAAGATACGTAGAATATGTTTTGAATCCAAACCTGGAGAGTTGGCACAAAATTGAGGAATCAATAAAGCTCTCAAAGGACACTTCTGATAAGATGGAAGAATTTGCTCCGTCAATTCTATAGGTTTACGTGGGCGGTGCAACCGCGACGGAGAGCCACTACGAACGAAGACGGGTGAACTGAGAACTGATACCGGGTTACCCGATTATGTGCTGATCGTTTTCTCTTGGAAATTATGTATTCAATTGGATCCTGTGTTTTTGAAAGGTCAATCTAGTCTCCGTTTAACAAAATCAAAGAACATTATAATAGATTAGTAATAAATATTTTTTTTTTATGTAAAGCTTTAAAATAATTTTAAAATAAGAAAGTAAGAATATTCATTACAATTTCATATAATATTTTTAATATTTAATATTTTATATATATAAATGATTTTAATTTTAAAAAATGAAACAAACTAAATATTTATTTTAAAAATATCACAAAATGACAAGTGTCAAAACTCATTAGAGATTGACACGTAGCAAATTATTTTTATTTATTAAGAAAGATTTTTTTTAGAAATAAGGAAATTTCATTTCCAATGGTAAATATTATCATCTTATTATTTCATTAATACTGATGATCTCTAATTAAAGTGTCTTTTTAATTGTTAAACTTTTTATGGATTTTTTTATTAATTTAATTATTTTATTCTTATCTATCTAAAATGTTATATAAAACTCACTTGTTTAACTAATGATTTTTAAAACTTTGTTCCTAAATTAATAGTAAACTTGTATGATTTTTGTTAACTTTATCTTTCATTTTTAGTCGTTTTGATATTTTTGGTCATTTCAATCAAATTTTTTATGTTTTTTAGGAATCTTTTAATATTCAAAGTTTGGCCACAAAACTTTAAGAAATTGATAAATTTGATCATTTTTCTAAAAACTTGTTAATTCCAACCCTTTTAATTATTTAACCGTTTTGACACTTTTAGTCCTTACAGTCAAAATTTTTACATTTTATCATAAAAAACGGCCCGAGACGAAGCCCAGGTTTTTCCGCTAGTTAAATATAAACATACATAATTTTTTTGTAATAAAATCATTAAATTTTGAATTTATTTTCAAAATATTATTATTATTAGAGGAAAAAAGACAACTAATGATAATATCATTTAATATTTTCTAAGATTTAATAAAAAAATAACAGATTTACCAAAATAGTCATGATTATTAGGCTGCAAAAATTTATAAATCGGATTATGAAACAACCCCAATGATTTTCACATTTTTTTTTTGAATCGGCGGGGAATTTTATTAAAGTCACAGCCTAACGAGGCAAAGGCAGGGCAAAAACATAAACAACACAGCTACAAAAATGTCAAAAGGATTACAAACCCAAACATATCAATTACAATTATTAAACTTCCCCATATGTTTAACCTAATCAAACACCAAAGCAAGAATATTATCCACCACCTTAGGAGCATTAGCACAAGTAGATCTAAACACATTTTCGTTCCTCGCTTTCCAAATACACCATAGGAATCCATAAACAATCACCAGAAAAATTCTCTTTTTCTTTGGGCAATGACCCCAATTAGCCGCAAACTCCACTAACAACGAGACGTTATTGAACGATCGAAAGGGAATACCGCACCAATGGCACAACCATTTCCAAATATCTTCGGCAAAAGAGCAACCCGTGAATAAATGATCAGTGTCATCAACCCCTGAGGAACATAGATGACAGGAGTTAGTCCCGACACGAACACCTCTTTTAGACAACGCCATCACCGTCGGAATCCGATCAATGCAAGCCCTCCAAACGAAGCAAATGACTTTTAAGGGGGGGAATGTGAAACCAGACAGTGGGATTCACCATAGGCGAGGTTATCTTGGAATCAATAAGACATCGAAGCTCACGCACATGAAACACCCCATCTCCGGAAAGCAAAGAAATCCACCGGTCCAAACCATGAGACATGACCACATTAGATATAAGCCTGCTAAGGGAATTTATATCCGCCAGTTCCTGATCACTTGAAGGATTCCTCTTCCAAGCCCATTTGAACTCATTTGGGAGAATACGCTCCGAAACGAAACATGACTTTTTCTTGTCAAGGATCGAAAGGCTAGGAAATCGAGAGTCAAATGAGCCACCCCCTCCCAATCTTCAAGCCAAAATAACGTATTAGATCCAGCCATAATCTTAACTCCAAAAACAGAATTAAAATTAATCCCTTCACTCTCCAGGATGTTCACCACCTGCGATATCTCCGACCATACGCCAGTGAGGGACTTCTTAGCAAGGTGATGAATCGGTTTCCTGCTCAAGTTATGAATACCACAGACCACCTGTCTCCATAGTGCATTCGGTTGATTCTTGAATCTCCAAAGCCATTTGGTAAGAAACGATAGATTCAAGGATCGAAGAGACCCAATACTAAGTCCACCTTTTTCTTTTGGCCCAAGAGCGCAACTCCAAGACACCCAACAAATCTTATGTTTGTTGTCGCTGCCTCCCCAAAGAAATTGACGCCTAATTTTTTCCAACTTTTCAATAATAGAGATAGGGGCTTTGAAAATAGAGAAAAAAATATAAAGGAAGGCTACCAAGAACGGATTTAACCAAAGAAAGTCGACCGCCAAATGAAAGGATCTTAGCTTTCCATGAGTTAAGCCGATTTTGCACCCGATCAATAACCGGATACCAATTTCGTTTTAATTTCATATTCGCTCCTACTGTGACACCCAAAAAACTGAAAGGGAAGGAAGCCGCATCACAACTTAAAATCCGAGCACAAGAGATAATTTCCCCATTCGTAACTCCTATACCATAAACTTTGGACTTATGAAAGTTGACCTTTAGCCCCGAAGCCGCATGAAAACATCTCAAGATTCTAGCAATATTGCAAAAATTCGTACTAGACCAATCGCCCACAAAAATCGCGTCGTCTGCATAAAATAAATGAGAAATAGAAGGACCATCTTTGGGGATTTTAATGCCACAAAACAACGATTTCTGGCAAGCCGACTTCACCGCCACGTTGAGACCCTCCATTGCAATTATAAACAAGAAAGGCGACAGAGGATCACCTTGCCTAACGCCTTTGGATAACGGAAACTCCTTTGTAGCAGACCCGTTAAGGAGAACGGAAGCCCTTGCGGAGGAAAGACATCCCTTGACCCACTTCAGCCATATCGATCTGAACCCCATTTGCACCATAACGGACTCCAAATACCCCCAATTGATAGAATCAAAAGCCTTGTCGAAGTCAACCTTAAGAAGAAAAGTCTTGTGTTTGACTTTTTTCGCCCATGTACAGATCTCGTTTATGATCATCGGCCCATCTAAAATATTTCGTCCCTCGATGAAAGCAGTTTGAACCTTGTCAACCACCTTACCAATCACTTTTTTTTTTATTCTGGAAGCGAGAATTTTAGCCACAATTTTATATAAGCTGTCGATGAGGCTGATGGGGCGGAAATCAACGAGGGAGAGAGGATCCTTCACTTTAGGAAGGAGGGAAATGAAAGAGGAGTTACAGCCACGAGAAAAGCAACCGAAAGACTCGAAATGTTTCACGAAGCGCATGATGTCGTCTTGCATGAGAGACCAAAACCGTTTAAAAAATTTTAACGTGAATCCGTCAGGTCCGGGCGCCTTCTCGCTCCCACAATTCCAAATAGCATCCTTGACTTCCGTGAGATCGATAGGCGCATCAAGCGCACACCTATCTTCCTCAGAAAGCATATTGAAATTCCCGTTGATTAGTGCAGGGCGATCACGACAAGTTTCTTTGAACTTATTACTAAAGAAGTCCATCGTATCTCGCTTAATAGAATCAATGTCAGTCATCCAAATTCCATTGACCATTAGCCCATGAATGTTTTTCCTCCTGTTTTTGTTTTTAAGAGACGCGTGGAAAAAGGAACTATTCTCGTCTCCCTCTCGCACCCACTTTATCTTAGCTTTCTGCATTAAATCAATCTTAGCCATCTTTTCCAACTCCAAAATGCGCTGCTTGCATGATCTTCTTTCCTTCAATTCAAATTCATTTAAGCATCTAGATTCCGCTTGAAGCTCAAGATCATTAACCTTGTATTTAAGTTCACGTAACACCTTATTTTCTTTTTCGAACTCCACCCTCCTCCAACCACGAATGGCCTCTTTAACCCATTTCAATTTGTTAGCTAAGTATCTATCAGGCACGCCTTCACCCGAGAAACTATTCCACGCCTAAACAACAACATTGTCGAAACCATCTCTAAAACACCATGAATTAAAGAACCTAAAAGGTGGAGGGCCGAAGCATAAAAGCGAGGTGTGAAGAATGATCGGGGAATGATCAGAAAATTCCCTAGGAAAGGCGGTAACAGCAGCAGAGGGAAAGGCAGCCAAGAAGTTAGGGCAAACGAGGAATCTGTCTAGCTTGCTGAGCTTGCACCCATCTTCACAAAAATAAGTAAACCTCCTTCCTCCCATGTTTAAATCAATAAGACCTACTTTAGATATGAACCCGTTAAAAGCTCTAGCAATGTTGGGGCAAAAGACCGAGTTAAGTCGTTCATCAGGTCTTCGGACAGCATTAAAATCACCGAAATTAACCCAATTACCGGGTCTCGAAGCCATCAAATTAAGAATATTATCCCACAACACAATCTTATCATCAGGGGCTTGAGGGGCATAAATATTAACAAAAATTGTTTCACCGACCACTCCTCTCCAATATCCAACAACAGCCATAAAGAACATGGATTTAATGATATCAATTTCTTGGAAAAATTCTTTATCCCATAAGCAAAGTAGACCACCCGATTTGCCGACAGATTTAGCAAAATCGAAGCCAAAATCTTCCTTTTTCCACCAATTGCACATGCCAGAAGGAAGAGACTCCAATCTCGTCTCTTGAATTCCACAAAAAGTAATCCTATTTTCTTTCCTTAGTCTAGAGAGTCATTCAATTTTATGAGAATCGCTCATCCCTCTGATATTTAAAGACAAAATATTCATGGTTTACCAATTTTAACTCCTCCACCTCCATTGAGAGCTTCAAGAACAGCCCCGTTCCCGATCTCAGCTTGAAAACCCACTTGCCTACCGATTTCAATGGTACGACCTAACTCAGCGGACGAAGCAGACGAACTGTGAGATGGAGAATTCTCCGAACGGCCTTACATAAAGGAACCTTGAGAATTTGAAGCATTTTTATTCAAATCAAATAACGGAATGTCCTGAGGTACGGATCGAGAGAGAGATTCAACGCAAGAACTTCCTTTTCCCTTCTTCTTCGTGCGCCTTCTTTTTACTGCTGAATCACCAGGCTCGAATTCAGGACTACTATTAAGCCTATTACTGACAGACACCCCTGCTGGCCCACAAGGAGTTGGCCCAATAAGAGTTGGGCAGCCCAATCGAGCAAAAGCATGATTACCGTTAGCGTCTGCTGCAATAGAATCATCTCCCACATTAATTATTTTATCTGCTTCCAAGATTCTAGGGGACCTTTCACCTTCCCCAAAAAATAATTGCGGCTCTTGAATTTCTTTTCTCTCCCCGCCGACTACCGGCGTCGCATCCATTGCCGGAATATCACCCTGATCGGCGAGAACATCTCCCCCGATTTCTCCTTCTTCAAACTCCTCGTTCACATATGTGTCAGAAATTCCATCATCATCTTCATCATCTTCTGACACTTGCGGAGACTCTAGTTGAAACGGCTTGAAAGGAGTCCAGTCATCATCGACTTCAAACACTCCAACTGAAAGTTTTGAACCGCAAAACATGACACCGACTTCATCATTGATCCTTTTCCGGGAAGCAGTGAGAATACACAATTTACTCGCCGACGTGTCGCTGCTGTTCCAAAAATCACAATTATTAACAAGGACCTTACCATACGTGCCTGCAATGCTAGAGAAATTAGACTCATCCCATGCTAACATAGGAACACCGGTAATCTTAATCCAAGCGATCCTTTCAAAACGTGTGAGCTTCCAGCAAAATAAATCAACCCTGGTGAACCATTTCATCCAAATGCTCTTATTAGCCTTGAAAATCTCCGCAGCTCTATCCGATTTAAATTTGATAACAACCTGCATACCCCCATTATATTTACAATCCACCACATCATAACCTTCCAAAGCAAACAGCGACGGAAAGTTGCAAAGAGTATCAAAATCCTTGGCCTCCCCAAGCAAAGTGCTTTTGTCTGTCCACTCACTTATTTCTTTAATGCTGGAAAGAGTAATATCCATTGGATGGAGAGAAGGCTGGCGTACCGATTTCCCCATTAGAACATCGGAGAAGGACCTAGAATCCATAGATTTCCAAGGAGCAGGCTTAAAGGAGGAGACATTTGGATTCTTATCGGTAACCTTAGGAGTTGAACGAGGGTGCTTGGCAAGGTTTGCCACCAGCGTCCTGCCCCTACAAACCACCTTGTTTAATCCACGTTCAATGGAGCCTGCATCTTGCACCTTGGCATAACGAATAAACGCAAAGAAAGAGCCGGAAGCATCCCTTCTCCCGGCAATAAAGATGTCGGCAAGTAAACCCAACTTTGAACAAGTTCCCCACAGATCTTTTTTGATTGCATCACCTGGAAGATTTTTCACGTAAAAGGATGTTACAGAAGAATCGACAGAAGGAGCAAAAACAGTCGTCTTCCGCTGCCTCCTGACCTCTTGCCAGCCCCCGTTATTCTTCATTGTAATTATGGTGTTAGTTCTCCTTATAACAAAATCTCATCCTCCTCTCTCATTTCAAATTTTTTTAGGATTAAATTATAATTCTTCAATGATTTTCACATTTGAATAGACCATTTCATAACATACTCAATGTTGACTTTTTTTCTTGCCAAAAAAGTATCAAACTCATTAACTTTAGGAAAAAAAATATAAGTTTAAATATATTCCTAAAATTCATGGTTAAAATTAATGAGTATATTGTTAGAAAAAAATAACCAAATGAGTTCACAAACCTTTTTAACAACTAATATAACTTTTTTGTGATACAAATGAAAATATGACTATGCTAGATTTATAATACGAGTACTAGCTTAATTAACCATTTTGAAGTCTTATCAATGACATCATTTAGCTATCTAAGTTTTAATGTGTCTTAATTTTATTTCCATTTCCCCTTTCGACATGCTACTCCATATTTACCTGTTTATATAAAGGATTGGACTAAGTTCCTAATCATCATCATTTTGTCATTTAAATCGAATCGTGATAATTAAGTCATTAAAAAAGAAAAAAATATACCAACTTTTTTAACACTTATCGTAAAATATTAATAATTTCTTTTACTTATTTACAAAATAGTTATAATTTTTTTTACTTATTTACAAAATAGTTATACACTTTCATATATTTTCATAATTGTTTTAAAACATATTTCTAAATGTTTTAAACTTTATTTACAATTGTTTTTAATTTGTTTAGACTTTCACAAAAACGTTTTTTGTACTTTATTACAAGCCTTTTTAAATTTCTGTTAAAACATTTTTATAACCTTTGTTTTTAATACTTTTGAAAGTTGTTTATATTATTAACAAAAAGCTATATGAACTTGTTCTATAGTTTTTGAATACGTTTTAAACTTGATTTATAACCTTTTAAAACTCTTTTATATTTTCATATATAGATTTCATATAGATTTTTTAAACAAAAGTATTTCTAAATATTTTATACTTTTTTCTATACTTTTTTACACTTCACACAACTTTTTTTGCAAGTTTGGCATAAACCATTTTTAAACTTCTTTTCAGCTTTTTAGAAATGTTTCATAATTTTTTTATAACATTTTAAAGAACTTTTAAAACATGTTTATACTTTCTATAAATGTTATAAAATACTTTCGAAACTTTTTTATATTTTTCTTATTCTTTCTAAAAGGTTGTAAAAAATCTAGACAAATGTTTGTAAAAAATATTTAGAAAGAGTTGTGTGGAAGCTGTAAAAAAAGTTGCATGAAAGTATATAAAAAAAAGTTCTAACTTAACTTGGTTTTAATTAAAATTCTTAAGGTTGATAGTAGAAAAAAATTGAAATTAGTTTAATTAGAGTTCTTAAGATTGATACTTGATAGTGTTGAACAAAGGCTAACATTTTTACTAAGACTTTAAATGGAAAACAAACATAAATCGTTGAGTGAACATTTGTATTTGATTGATCATTTTCAATGTTAGGATTGTGGGAGGGTATTAAAAGTTGTAAATAATTTTTACCAACTTTGGTCGATCCTAATTTGAAATACTCTTAATGAGAGAAGCTTTATTCTAACTTGATTTGGTTGCATGAAGAGGCTGATTAAGTGGCTTAAAGCTAAATGGAAAAGTTGGAGTAAAATTGTTAAAGGAAAGTTAAAGATGTGACTTGCTTAAAAGATGAAGGATTAAAGTGCAAATGATAAAAATGATAAAGTTGAAGATGTAATCGGAAACTTGAAGGCGTATATATACCGGTTTCTTCTTCATTCATCCCATCATCTGTATTCTTAGCTTCCGCCTCATTCCATATTAGGGTTCATGTAAATCGTTTTCTAACTATGTTTTTTATAATCAAACGACAAAGATTATATTCCCAGTGAAAATCTCTTGTTCATTTTATTGTTACCTTTATCCTCCTTAATAAATGAAGATCTTTTTGTCATAGGTCAATCTTCCATAAGTTTTGACACTTGTCATGTTGTTGTATTTTTTAAATAAATATTATCCATTTGTCAATTTTTGGTTTGTTTCAATTTTTAAAATTAAAATCATATACTTATATATATAAAGTATTAAATATCATATATATATATATATATATACATATATATATATATATATATATATATATATATATATATATATATATATATATATAATTGCAGTAAATACATTTCTTCATTTTTTATTTTAAAGTTACATTAAAAAATATTTTTTATTTACACTTTAATGTTTAATCTTTTTTTAAATTAACCCGTGTAATACACGGGTTTCACGCCTAGTTTATATTATCAAGATATGATTAAGTTTCGGTAGTACGTTAGATTATTAGTGTTTCTATAAATTTAAATTTAGATTAATAAATGATAATATTCATTAAATTTTAATAGTCAATTAAGTCAACACTTATATATAATACCAAAAGACAAAATTACATAAATGGTCCTCACGGTTGATAAAATCGACCAATTATGGTCCTTATGACGAATTCTTTACACAGATGGTCCATGTGGTTTCAAAATCTTGCAAAGACGGTCCTTTTGACTAACGGCATTAACTTTTTCAGTTAAGTCCTATGTGAAATGACATATTTGTCCTTCATGCATAAGGACGCTTTATGTAATATGTTTCTACCACAGGGACCATTTATGTAATTTTCTCTATTATTTATTATTTTTTATTTATTTTAATTATATATTTAAGGATTTAGATTTGTTTAAATTTATTGTTTAATATATATATATATATATATATATATATATATATATATATATACATGCTAACATTTTTTAACTTTTTGCTCAAATTATTTTTTCTAATCTTTTTGACATTTTCTTCAAATAAATTTATTAATGTTTTTTATGTTGACGTTTTATTCGAATATTATTTATTTATTTATTTATTTTTTGACGTTATGTTTGAATACATTTTTCAACATATAGTATGTTTATATTTGTTAAAAGATTTCACGACTATTGTAATTATAATTCGTAACTTAATTCACTTTTAATTATGTTTTCATTTTTTTTCTTTTATCAGGTTATATAATTATTATTTTTTAATTCAAATATTTAACTATATAAGGTTATATAATTATTATTTTTGTAAGATAATTTATTAACATTTTTTATAAAAAAAAGTGTAAAATGTTTGTTAAACGTGAATATGATTAATATAGATTAGGTAGACATAGGCTACGCTGAGACCGCCTCAAAATGTTGCCAAGAACGTCTAGGTCATTTCACATTGGATTTAAATGTAATTATTTCGAGGTTTTTTTTTTTTTTTTTTTTTTTTTTTTTGTTTTTAGCAGTGTTATAAAAAATCACAATTAGGTCCCGATTAATCTCAGTTTAATCCCTAAGTGCTACCTGACCGATTAGAGGCCCTTGCGTTGTGATTTTTTACAACACTGCTAAAAACAAAAAAAAAAATTCACTCAAAACAATTACATTTAAATCCAATGTGAAATGACTTGGTCGTTCTCGGCAACGTTGTGAGGCGGTCGCAGCTTAACCTATATCTACCTAATCTATATTAATCATATTCACGTTTAACAAACATTTTACACTTTTTTGTAAAAAAATGTTAATAAATTAGTTTACAAAAATAATAATTATACAACCTTATATAGTTAAATATTTGAATTAAAAAATAATAATTATATAACCTGATAAAAGAAAAAAAATGAAAACATAATTAAAAGTGAATTAAGTTACGAATTATAATTACAATAGCCGTGAAATCCTTTAACAAATATAAACATACTATATGTTGAAAAATGTATTCGAACATAATGTCAAAAAAATAGATAAATAATACTCGAATAAAACGTCAACATAAAAAACATTAATAAATTTACTTGAAGAAAATGTCAAAAAGATTAGAAAAAATAATTTGAGCAAAACGTTAAAAAATGTTAGCATGTATATATATATATATATATATATATATATATATATATATTAAACAATAAATTTAAACAAATCTAAATCCTTAAATATATAATTAAAATAAATAAAAAAATAATAAATAATAGAGAAAATTACATAAATGGTCCCTGTGGTAGAAACATATTACATAAAGCGTCCTTATGCATGAAGGGCAAATATGTCAATTTACATAGGACTCAACTGAAAAAGTTAACGCCGTTAGTCAAAAGGACTGTCTTTGCAAGATTTTGAAACCACATGGACCATCTGTGTAAAGAATTCGTCATAAGGACCATAATTGGTCGATTTTGTCAACCATGAGGACCATTTATGTAATTTTGTCATACCAAAATAAGGTCGTTTTATGAGTAACTTTTATAATCAAGATAAAAAAAAATACATTATTACAATTTAGTGAAATAAAATTTTAAAAATAAAATAAAACAAATAGATGATATTGTATCAACCCTAAAAACGTCCAAAAAGGAGAAAATAAAATAATGTGACTCATCGAGAAAAAAAGGAAAAAGAAACCCGGATAAATTACCCAACCCATCTTCGAACCCTACCAACAACTGCGACTGTTTCTTGTTGCACTGCGTTTTCACTACATACCTCGATTCACGGCTTATTGTTGCTGCTTGTTGGTCAAATTTGTCACCAAAATTCCAAATTAAGGTACGGAATTGTTTCTTGCTATGCATTTAAGTTTGATTCTTGCTGTTATGAAATCGATTTTTTGTTGGATTTCCCCTGTTCTTGCTGTACAAAATCCAGCAACGTATGTTCCCTTTGCTTATCTCGGCAACCGAGTTTGGAACCCAAAATTGGATCAGTTAGTAGCTTCTCATGGTATTGTGTAGTTGCAGCATAGTTTGATCCTTATCATATTTTGCTGATTGAGTTCATTTGCCTGCTTTCCGTACCTCAAAGTTTCGACGTGGTACTTAATTACTTACTGAGGGCTGAGACCCTTGACACATGCAATAGATAAGAACATCAGAACATGTCTTTGAAGTGGCCTGAATTCGTTTGACTCAAACTGCTTCCTCTTCTAGCTCGCTGTGCACTTTCTTTCAATTCTCCTGCATCTCCTAAAGTCTAAACTTGTATGTTTTTAATTAAACCTTTTTGTAGTTATCACCTTCACTCTTTTGCTTGTTTGCTTGTTGGTATCTGGTAGTTAAGACTCAAGTTGCTTGAATTCCCATCCATTTTGTTTGTATTGGCTTTAATATCCTTTCTATGAAGCTTATGTTGGTGATCTGCTCTAATATCTTGAAGCAAACTCTTTGATATGGATGCTGTATTTTATCTGACATAACTAACAGATAAAATACAAAGAAAACTGAATATATCGAAAAAATAGAAATTTGAAAGTGAAAACTGGGACTAGTATCTTATTCATATGCTTTGGCTGAACCTTGAATCTTTAAAGTGTACATATATATGTAATTGGATGGATCTAATCTGTTAATTTGTGTGATTGTAGGTGTAATGTAATGTGTTCATTTAATCGTTTTAATGTGTTGATTTTTCTAGTAGATTTTACACACAGAGCTCCATAATCATCTGCAAGTGTGATTAAAGTGAAAAATGGCTGCAAAAGGTGGAAGGAAGAATCTGAAGAGGGCTGTTAATGATGAGACCTTAAGTCTTCAACCAGGACAAAACATTATGCAAGTTGTTTCACTTCGAGGCTCCAATCTAATTGAGGTTATTCATCACTTGTTCTTGGTTAAATTAAATGCATGACTGATTGATTTAAGTATACAGATAATTGATGCCAAAGGAGACAAAGCTTTGGCGATTTTTCCAGCTAAATTTCAGAAAAGCATGTGGATAAAACGAGGTGTGACTTAATCTTTCTAAGTTTAGCATTGTACTTTGAAAAATCTACCCAATCATAGCAGTGAAAGTATAGTGCTATTTGTTGCATTTAACCCCCATAGAAATGGTCAATTTGATGATGAATAAATGTTGCAGGTAGTTTTGTGGTGGTTGATGATAGTGGAAGAGAAGAGGCTGTTGAGTCTGGAAGAAAAGTGGCTTGTGTTGTTCTTCAAGTCCTTTTTCATGAACAAGTTAGAGTGTTACAAAAGTCTCCAGAATGGTTAGTTTGTTTATTACTCCTAACTTATGACTTATGATGAGAATTAATTATCAATAAAAATTCTTCATTTGAATTATGCAGGCCAGAAATATTTAAAACAGTGATAGTGGACACCTCTAATGGAAAGTCTGAGAAAAGCACACAGGAAAATGAGGAGTTGGAGTCTAGTGAAGATGATGGGATGCCCCCATTGGAAGCCAACACAAACAGAAGACCTGCAGAATTGCGCTCAGATACAGAGTCTGATTCTGAGATAGAAGATTCTTAAGCTGTGTAATTATTATGCTACTATCATGTTTGTTGTTTTCTTCTTTATTGATTATTACAGTTTTGATCTCTTTTCTTAACTACCAAAATAGAATGATTTTGAGGAACGCTTCTCTTTGCATGCTGTTTTCTTCGTTTTGCAGCATGGTGTTGGGTTATGGGAGGGTCACCAAAGTTAAACATAGCATTTTACAGTTTTAACACTACAAATTCTTCTATTTATAATGAACATTTTGCATAACCTAAAGTATAGTTCAACTTACGGAATAGATTAAAGGTGGAAGCACTTTGACCTTTTATGGTTAATTTTGATTTAATTAAGAAAAAAGATGACAAGCATCCTACACATAAAAAAATCTACGTGTCATCACTTCAACACCAGGAATATGCCAAAAAAAAAACCCTACTATTTGGATTCAGTTGACAAGTTGTTAACAGTTTATGGGTTGCTACAAAAAAGAAAAGTTGGTTTAATCCTGAATGATCAAAGATTATTAGAATTCATCAGTTACGGAGATAATATCACATTGTTCAGAATTTTGCAAGATTAATTGCTCGTGCAACATGGCATTTCACGAGCATCTTTGATCGATGTTATGTTGTTAGTTGATTTATGTTCTCAACAAACACGCATGAATTCAATGCTTTATTTGATTCATCAAATTTGAGCATCCAAATCAAATTTAAATATCTGGTTGGATCATAGACATCTGGTTAATGAATGGGTGAGACATTTGAAGTTTTGAACCATTTATGTAGCGAGGACTCGAACCGGTTTATTTAGAAAAATAAATAAAAAATGTTAGTTTCAGTTTTACACCTAAGCCAGTAAGATTATGCCACGCGGTCAAATGGTTTTCGCAAGCTGCTTACCAAAATATTTGCCCCATTTCCATTTCGAGACATGGATCATATTTCAGTTAAGGCGAGGTGACGTAGCAATCACTTTGCAAGGGAGAGGTTATTGGCAATTGGAATTCACACAATCGCCTACTGGAAATTGATAAACCATATCGAGGGCTACAGAATCCATGGCGTCTGTTTCTGTGTTCAGAGGCTTTCTCCATGGCCGTACCGTTCCTCTTTTCCCGCACCAGTCCCAGGTTTTAAGCGTATATTAAGTTGATTGTATTCGCAATTGTGTGATTAAATAGTTGAGTTGAGTGGTGTGTTTGGGGTAGCTTAACTCTAATTAGAATTTCTTTCCACCGCTTTTCAAACCGATTCCATTACATGCGCAACTTGGGGCAACTGAGCTTTAGTTTTCACTCGGTCGAGTTCCTCACTTCATTAGAAATTATTTTCACGAATTTTCACATCGATTTGTGCTCAATTCCTAATTACAATCATTGCAAGCATATCGTGTTCCGAAAAATATTGGAAACCATAACCTTTTGACGAATTGAATCTCCATCAATCATATTACACACTCTTACTAATTGATTGCTCAGCTATACCTACTCTAAACTTAATAAAGATCTATTCGCTTAACTGAGAGTAAAACATGCTCTTTTCACCAATAGGATCCTACTGATTTAACAGTTAGGTTTTGTTTGTGACAGCCTATGCCTTTTTAATGCATTTGTGAGGCAAAGATATAACAAGTTTTAAAGATGTTCAGATGTGATTTACGTAGTTATATATTTGCTTGTTTTAACCATGTCATAGGTATTTACTACTGAGAAGAAATTAATATGTTTTTTTTTGTCTTTTGGATCAGTTTGAATATCTAAACTTACTTGCATGCAGTGGGAAGTTTAGGTTGATCTTATGAGAAAGAATAAAATGACATTTGAAGATTGAAATTAAGTGTGTGTGTGTGTGAATGCAACACTTCTCTAGTTTGTAGATTAATAATATATTTGCCTTTCACTCCCAGTTACCTGTTACAAGCATATTGATTGGCTCAAAGAAGCTTGAGTATCGATCTAATGGGTTGAGACTCTATGCAAGATATTCAGAGTCACAATCAGCACGAACACAAGATCTTTTTACTTCTCGACTTCAAGGTATTTCAGTTTTGGTTCTTCTTATATCTTACACAAATACACTTCTAGCTTCTTAATTAGTGCTAGCAACTTCCATCATTTTATATGATGCTATACTGAAATAATCAGCAAAGTAAAAGTAAAAAATTCACCTTTTTCCCCTTGCAGAAAGTATGGAGAAGTTGCCAAAACTTGTGGAGGATATTGTCCAGACATCTATCAATACAGGTCCTCGTGGAGCTGTAAGACTAGCCCAAGGTATTCAAGCAGTCATAGGTGTTGGCAGTGAGTGGGTAGCAGAATTATCACAGGCATATACACTTTTCAACTTCTCATTTTCACTGTAAATCATATATAATAATATAACTGTTCTATATTTGTAAACCCTGTTCTCTAATGACATGGTGGAATGATTTAATTGCAGTCAAGAAATTCACCTAGTGGAATACCATCACAACTTCAACTTGGATTGCTATCACCTCTTTACCTTCGCAAGTTGTTTGAACGCTTAGGGGCTACCTATATCAAATTAGGTCAGGTATGTGTCTTTTTGTTAATTCTCATGTATATAAAGAGAAATGAGTCATTGTTGATAAGCTTTTTTGGTGAATGAATCCTCATGTATATATTTTTGTAATTTGTAGTTCATAGCATCAGCTCCCACATTGTTTCCGGAAGAATACGTGCAAGAATTCCAGTATTGTTTTGATAGAGCTCCAGTTGTTCCTTTTGAAGAGATTAAGAGCATTCTACGTGAAGAACTAGCAGTGCCTATAGACAGTATCTATGACTACATTGATCCTACACCACTTGCCTCAGCCTCAATAGCACAGGTTTGATGATATCATTTTCTTTGAAAATAAAAGCTGCACTATTGTTTATGTAACATTTTGAAAAAAAAAAACAACAACAACAATCTTTTAGGTACATGCAGCAAGGCTTAAAGGGTCACAAGCGGATGTAGTAATAAAAGTGTTGAAACCTGGAATTGAAGATGTATTAGTTGCAGACCTCAACTTCATTTATGTTGTTGCTCGCATTGTAGAGTTCTTGAATCCTGATTTCAGCCGTGCATCACTGGTATATGATCTGTAAAATTTACAAATTTTGTTTTTATAGGATTTATTTATTTATTGTAATGTTTGCATTTTGTAAAGTAGGTTGCTATCGTGAATGACATAAGAGCATCGATGCTTGAAGAAGTTGACTTCAAGAAAGAGGCAGCAAATATAGAGTCCTTCAGAAGCTACCTAGAATCAATGGGGCTTACTAGGCAGGCCACAGCTCCTAGAGTGTATCCAGAATGCAGTACAAAACGAGTTCTAACAATGGAGAGACTTTATGGGGTCCCACTCACTGATTTGGACTCCATAAGTTCTCTTGTTTCAAGTCCTGAAACCAGTCTTATAACTGCCCTTAACGTATGGTCTGTCTGAGTTCAGTTACCCTACTTGATGTCGTTTGAAATGCAGATGATCATATTTTTTACAATGATAAGTTCTGTGCAGGTTTGGTAGTTTGTTGGGATGTGAAAGTTTCCATGCAGATGTACATGCGGGTAACTTATGGTTATTACGTGATGGTCGTATTGGTTTTCTTGATTTTGGTAGGTACTCGTTGTTAAAAGACCAAAACACCCCCAAGCCATATACATGTACTAATGATAGGCAAAATGTATGGGTGGGTGGGTTGCAGGAATTGTGGGACGAATATCACCAAAAACATGGGGTGCAATGGAAGTGTTTTTGGGTTCAATTGCAACTGAAGAATATGAATCAATGGCATCTGCCTTGATTGAAATGGGTGCTACAAACACGGATGTGGACTCTAGGGCATTTGCTACAGATTTGAAGAAGATCTTTTCTTCGATACAGGTACGTTTTTAACCCTGGTTAAATCATATCAAACTAGCTTTTGACAATTTAATAAAATTAAGGGACAACTATTTTAAAATTCAGGATTTGGATACAGAAATTGTAGTTGCAACAGCAACCCGAACAAACACAAATGCAACTGCTATATCGGCCAACTTAGTTGTTGATGAGAGGCAGATGAATGCACTGTTTCTTGATGTGGTAAGCATAAATAAATAACTTTTTGTTTGTGGGTTATAATATATATATATATATATATATATATATATATATATATATATATATATATATATTGATGTGAATTGTGAATATATCTATATAGGTACGGGTTAGTGAGTCATACGGGTTAAGATTCCCTCGGGAGTTTGCACTTTTAATGAAACAGCTTCTGTATTTTGATCGCTACACTCGGTTATTAGCTCCCAACATGAACATGCTTCAGGATCAAAGGATCTCAATTGCCTCAAATCAAACAACAACCAATCGCAACATCTACTAAATGTTACTTGTTCCTTCTATTTCTGTATATATAGCAATAGTACTCAATTACATACATACATATACATTGAGCAGCATTAAGTAATGAAATATAAATGTAACCTTACCTTGGGTAAATCTAGATCCCGAACCAATATAGCAAACCTCAGTGTGTATCAACTTATAAATTCTTGTGATTTTTTAGTAAATACCCGATACATTTTTTGGGTCTTGTGACCGAAGATCCCATGCACAAAGACCAAGGGACTCTTTGCATGGCTAGCCTAAAACCATCATTGCCCGACTTCAAACCCTAAGGCCACATTTGTCATGTTGACAGGAAATTACATAGCATGTACTGTGATTCACGCTGGATTGAGACTTGAGACTGTGATTAATGTTAATGGTACAAAAGTTTAAAAAAAAGTTGTCATGTCCAAAAACGTGGAAGAAGTTGGGAGGTAATTGCGCTCACCATCATCGAAATATCATTAGAAAGTTTGTGTAATCTCATATAGTCTAATTATGTTCCATGTAACAAACACAACCTAAAGGCAATCAAATTCTTTCTCATTTAACAAACTCAAATTGGTGTATAAATACAAAAAGTGAAAAAGGCAAACCAGCGGTTCTCCAATGTTCATTGCATTTAGGTGTATAAAAAGCGTCGGAAGATACTGAGACGGTTTAAGTTCATTATGTACCGGTTTGGTTAAGGTTCTTAATCGTTTCTTTGGTATGATGGTATGAAATTACCAAAGAATGGAATGGACAAGTAATAGAATGAAGAGGGTCATGGAACGAGTAATTACATTTTGTTGTCATGTTTAGTTGATTCGAAAGAATGAATCGAGTCATTCAAACATACTTGTTATCAATAAATATAAGGGTTTTTGGCACTGTACCACAACATAGTTTGGTGAATTTATACATTTAGTCACTCGAGTATTTTTTTTTTGTGCTTAATTGGTTCTTAACGTTAGACAACACAAACTAATTAAGGGGTTAGGGAAATTGTATTCGGTTTACGGGTGACATGCTGACGTGGCTTGGCATACGTGGGTGGAGTTTTTGGCACTGTAGCACAACAAAGTTTGACGAATTTACATATTTAGTCACTCAAGTAATTCCTATATCAGGTCATATAATGGTGTAATTGATAGGTAAAATTCACCTTTAATGGTCTATTAAGCACAAAAAAACTTGAGTGACTAAATGTATAAAATGGTCAAACTTTGTTGTGTTACAATGTCAAAAACCCTAAATATAAAACTATATAAAATAAAAATGATAAATAAAAAAATTATTTTATAATAATAAACTTCAACTAAATAAAGATACATTGTTAAATAAACTAATATACAAGCATGATTCATTGTGGTCAAAATAATTGTTATAAGTTTTTTTAAATACAAAAAAAACAAAATATTTATGATCTAAGAAAATTACAAAATAAAAAGAACTAATACCATAAAATCTTAAAATATAATTATAATAAAAAATATTTATTTATTAAAAATAAAAAACTATTTAGCTAAAGTTTTAAAAAGATTAATATTATTAAAGATTATATGAATAAAAGTCTTTTATGACTATAATACATATAATTTCATTCCTTGAAGTGAAAAAAAAATCCATATGAAATGAAAAAACTCACATCAATTCATGAGTAGGAATCATATTTCTAAGACTACATGAGGAAAGTTTAATCCATTAATTGGTGTCATTAAAACATGAATTTTTTGTCATTCCGGTGTTATATAATAGAAAAAAAAAAAATTCGTCCTAACCCACCAGCCCAATAAATGGGCTCATTTTAGTTTAAAAAATATATATTTAAAGAATGTTTTGGGTATGCAAAATAACAACCAAGTTTGATTTTGGTTTTAAGAATTACTAAATTTTACCGAAAACTCCTTTTTAATAAAATATTAACCCAAGAACTAAAATCAAAAGCTATCTTTTAGAAAATATATAAATCATGAACAGAATAGCCAACTTTTGCTTTTAGATTTTTAGGTTTAAGAGCTCAAGTTGAGTTTGTTGAGTTTTGTGTACACCTGGTTTAGCCTATTAGATCCTTCGTTTTATTAGACCAGATGATATACTTACCACTTACCATTCATATTTTGTTTGGCATGTCAGTTTTCCATTCATATATATTTCACTTACCAAAAATCAAGAAATTATCACTTTTTACTATCTTTTATTTTTATTCTAAAAAATATATATATTATACAAGTATTATACTTGTTTTATAAGGAATTAAAAACAATGAATTTTAATATATATTTTTATAATTTTTTAGTATTTATATAATTTAATAAATATTAAAAAAACTGAAAAAAAAAACTCTTTTAAGTTGTTGTCCAATCAGGAGAGGAGAGAGAACACAGGGAGGATACCCCTCACCCTTAAACCACATAGCCTAAACTGCACCCAAAGTGTGGTGTTCCTGGGTGCGGTTTCCGTTTCCATTCACTCTTTCTGCACCCACTCCGTTCGGCCTTAGATGTGACATTGTGGCAAAACTAACACTGAGCGTATTCGGCACGGAACGTTTGAAAGCGTTTGAGAGCTTCTAGCTTCTAACGTTTGACAAAACGCTCCATTTTGAACAAAAAACATTGTTTGACAATACAAGCTTCTATCGTTTGGTTTAAACAAAATGCTACAAATTCAAATGCTACTTCACATAACATTTAACAAAATGATATAAACTACAAATATCTGTTACCCACTAGTTTTGCCGAACATGCTCATAATACTCTAACCCAAAACAAATTAAACAAGTTTGTGTAAGAAACCTAAACCTGTTTAATTCGATAAGTTAAGAAGATACAATACGAAAATCAAAATGGTCAAAGTTAGGATTGATAATTTCAACTGGAAAATATTACATATTATTCGTTAGATAAATTGGCTAGACACAAAAATAAAATAAAATATACAATAAAAAACTTAAGTTTAATTCTTTTGTAATATATAAACCTTACACAACCATAAAATAAAATATACAATAAAAATTTTAAGTTTAACTAGATAAGAAACTAGATAAGAAGCCCCGCTTCGCGGAGGTTGGATTCGACGCTAATATTAAAGAAAACCGATGGAAGACATTATGTAGTAAAGTAGAAGCAAACTGAGATATATTCTCTTTTTAAAACACATATGTTGGGTACAAAACTACTTAAACCAAATTTAGTCAAAGGCAACACCAATCCAACTGCTTCCGCTCGAATAAGCTCTTGCGGCTTTGAGATCCCTTAAGTGATGATTTTGTAAAAATTTACAAATAGAAAAATTATAAATGGGTTTCAAATACTTATTATTTTTTAGGACTGACCAAAATGCCCTTTGCTAAAAATAATACATAATGATAACAAAGTTTTGATTAAATTGTATATACTTAACCTCTCCCACAAGATCATCTTCAGAACGATCCGAGAAATTAAAAATGAAGGTTATGCCCCTGAAATGTTTTGAATAAAAATCATTGGCATCAATAAGCAATTTTATGAATTAAATATTGATACCAAATATAATGGTAACTAAACTGAAATCAGGCAAAATGGCAAGCAGTTTTGTTAATTCAAGTTGAAAGTTGGATAAATAAGATAACAAACTTTCAAATTGATAAACAGAAAAAAAAAAACAGCAGATTTGAGAAATTAAAATGACAGTTATGCCCCTTTAATGTGTTGAATAAAAATCATTGGCATCAATAAGCAATTTTCTGAATTAAAACTGATAGTTGGATAAATAAGATAACAAACTTTCAAATTGATAAACAGAAAAAAAAAAAAAACCAGCAGATTTGAGAAATTAAAATGACGGTTATGCCCCTTTAATGTGTTGAATAAAAATCATTGGCATCAATGAAGTTACAGGTTAGAATTTCCGCTAAAAATACATAACATTCAATCAGATTAACAATGCTTGAATAAATCCGAATTGAAAGAGAAGCACAATTACACCATAAATAGTTTTATAGCAATGCACTATAAACATGCAAAAGAGGTGAGAAAATTTAAGCATACCTAATTGCAGAATGTAAGCCAACTTCGCTGTGATTTTTCTTGTGCTCCTGCTGCTCTTCATTATATGTGAGTGAAAGGATGAAGGGAATTGTGAAGTAATCAAAATATTTAACGAAGCTATATATATATATATATATATATATATATATATATATATATATATATATATATATAACCTTAATATCAACAATTTAACTGTTAACATATAAAAGGTTCATAGATTTTCTTATGACATTATTTCAGCTTTGTTTTTGCGTTCAAAGCGTAGGATTCCAGTCACATTGTGGATTTATGCATGAAGATTTCTCCACAAATTGTATTCAAGGGTAATTTGGTGATTTGCCCCTGCCTTGGATACCATACAGTAACAGGTTATGTACATCCTGGTACAATTATAAACATTAAATGATCCAAGACTAAGCAGCAACCTGCAAATAAGCTATAAATTCTGATGAAGTAACTGATTTTCCATCATGTGCTTTAGATGAAACCCATTCGAATGCTTTCTCCTGCAACGTCAAAAAAATCTTTGGTTTTATTTCATAGACCTTAAATTTCATGATTCTGTAACAAATCTTGATGTTATTTAGCAAAAGAAAAGTGGGATTTAGAATTTCAAGTGTTCAAGATAAAGATCTACTGTGACACAAAAGGATCAAGAAAGAAATGAACCAACTTGAAAGAAATTATGCTAAAATTGTAAAGACTTTGATAACATGGGAGCCTGGAAATTTAGCAAGTTTGATTCAAATAGTCATAAACATGAACTAAATTTTCAAGCAGCTGATGGGTATTCTGCAATCGATGTACTCTGGAAAAATTCATCTAATGAAAAGTAGCATATCAAAATAAAAATATGCGAGACGAATTATCCCCAACTTAGACAAATAACCATATCAGATCCCACGAATTTGAAGTAAACAATAGGTAATTGCATCAATCTAAGTAAAAAACAACAGGAGTTGAAATTAGGGTTTACCGATTCTCACAAGTGAATGTCTTCGACCATACCCAATACCACCCCTAGCACTCGATATCAAGCACCGGTGACCACCTCCATAAATGTCCAATATTCAGCCCTGTTCACGTACGCAAAGGCCAAGAAACCCCACCACCATAGCCGATACCCTCAAAGTAAAAGAAAAATTACCTTCAAGTCGTTCCGAATCAGCCACGAAGAAAGAGTTATATTCGGCGACCGGTAGGGAGAGGAGAGGATGGGATAAAAGCCCTAAGTTCAGATAACAGATAAAGATGGAAGCAAAACCAGGCACGATGAACAACACGTGGACAGAGAATAGAATATTTTCCACAAACGTCGACGCCGGTCGTGCGTACGACACCGCCGTTTTCAACCTCCGTGGCTCATCGACACGTCTTAATATCCCTGATTCAATCGGAGACGACGGTGATCTACAGGACCTCTCCTCCGATTCGATTAGAAAGAAGGCCACAGAGGCCGGAGGTACGGTCGAAGACGTATGTGTAGGTGGTGGAGAAGACATCTGATAAGAGAGGCGGTGGGGGAAGCATGAGGAACAAAAATGAAAGCGGTGGAAGGAACTGGTGGTGTAATAAAGAACGAAGCAAGCCGTTTGGGATGGTGGGCGGTGACCATGGCTGAGGCAGTAACAACGAAGAACCAAAAAGAAGTGGACAACGAACCAAAAGAAAGAGAGAAGAAGAACACGTGGACAATAAACGAAGGGAAAAAAGACACGTAGATGCAAGTAGCATTCTACATTAACAAAAAGGCTTACTAGATAAAATACACGAATGAGAAACAAACAGAATTACAGGAGGCTAGGGGTGAGCATTTGGACCGGCCCGGACCGAACCGGACCGGACCGGCTCTTGGACCGGACCGGTTATGGAGAATTTTGTGGACCATGGACCGAACCGGATGAGTCGTGTCCATGTCCGGGTCCAGGTCCGGGTTTTTTGGTTTTTGGACCCGTTTAGACAGATACAACTTTAATTGCATAGCGTATAATAAGTAATCTACATTGATCTATAATATTATAACTTGTAAAATTAATATGTTTCCGTTTCATGCCTAACTAATCTACATTGATGTATAATATTATAACTTGCAATTTGCAAAAATTAATTTTCCAAATAAAAGCAACTAACATATAAATCAAGTTCACCAACAAAAGTTAAACAATTTTAAGACAAACATACAAAAGTATTACCGTAAGAACAAAAATCATAGTTTAAACTTTAAAATCAATCAAACTAACAAATTTCATAACTCATAATCTAATCTTCCATTGGCCTCTTCCCCATATCATTGTCATCCATATGTAACATATTTAAAGCTTGTGCAATCTCTACATAAACACAAATGAAAATGTTGTTAGTATTTAATAAAAAAGTAATAATTGTATAAAAAAAGAATAAAGATTGTAATTTTTTTACCCAAAGCTATATCATCATCGTTCAAGATGTCACCAACGTTGTCAACTATCGGATTTGTAAACTTTATCACCCAATCATGGGTGCATAACAAAGCTTCAACTATCAATGTCGATAAACTAGTTTGATACTCACTTACAACTCTATCACAGGTGCTAAATGCGGACTCGAAATTATAGTATAAAATAATACTAAAAAGCTGAAATATTTCAGCTTTGATAGCTCTACTTTGAAGGATTGTAACTCAATGAATATAATACCAAAATAAACAAAATTATAGTCTAAATTCATCTACAAATTGTAAACTAAATGTTGGAAAAAACCGTAGGTCAATCCGACTTAAAACGAATGAGTTATGGGTGTTTAAAAAACGTCACAGATTATAAAATCTTGCTAAAAAGCTGAATTTTTTCAACTTTGATAGCTCTACTTTAAAGGATTGTAGCTCAGTGAATATAATACCAAAATAAACAAAATTATAGTCTAAACTCATCTACAAACTGTAAACTAAATGTTGGAAAAAATCGGAGGTCAATCCGACTTAAAACGAATGAGTTATGGGTGTTTAAAAAACGTCACAACTTACAAAATGTTGCTGAAAAGCTGAATTTTTTCAGCTTTGATAGCTCTACTTTGAAGGATTGTAACACGGTGAATATAATACCAAAATAAACAAAATTATAGTCTAAATTCATCTACAAACTGTAAACTAAATGTTGGAAAAAACCGCAGGTCAATCCGACTTAAAATGAATGAGTTATGTGCGTTTAAAAAATGTCACAAAAATCTTAATCATGTCCAACCGGTTCTAAACCCGGTAAAAATCGGACCGGACCGTCAAGAAATCTTAGAACCGAGAACCAGCCCGGGGGTCCAAAAAAACGGTCCGGTCCGGTCCGGTCCACCGGTCCAAATGCTCACCCCTACAGGAGGTTAAACAACAATTTCATAAGGAACGAATGAAATAGATAACATAAAAATTGGAAGGGCCATATATGCAGATACAGGAGGCAGAATACTGTAGCTAAGGAGCAATAATTTTAATATATATATATATATATATATATATATATATATATATATATATATATATATATATATATATATATATATATATAGTATAATATAATTATTTTGTAATCTCATCCTCCCAGATACATGACTTCTCTCTCATACTCTCTAGTCCCGCCCACGATCATTCTCTTTCTCATGCCTTCACTTCTCTTCTTCCAAACTCCTACTTTTCCACTTTGTTTACTATGAATTTCTCTCTTCCACCTCTTTTAAGTTTTTCATTTTTTCCCCTTTTCTCTCTTCCACCTCTTTTAAGTTTTTCATTTTTTCCCCTTTTCATATTCTCAACTCCTCCTTTTACAATTTGTCAAATGATTTAACGTGACATGATACAACACATGACATAATACAACATAATGTATAAGGTACAAACCCTAACATGCTAACGAAGATAAACATGCAGGGTTCAGATCGTGTGAGCTCGACACGTTTAGTGTTTTTAACTCGACACAACAACTTTGTGAGGTCTAGTTTTGCTTTGCTTGTTCAGCTTCGGAAACAAAAATATACCCAATCTTATAAAATAAATAATAATCAAACAATACTGACAAAAAAATACCAACAAAACCATATAACACAAATATATATGCAAAAGCTGTACACTATAAATTTATAACCGACTCCTTTCAAAACTTCCCTCTTGAATCAACCTCGTATCACCTTGCTCGGAGAAGCATAACCCATGAGCCAATGCAGTGGGGAACCATTGTTCCCGGGCTCAACCTCCTCGATTTCTGATATCACCTTTCTCCGGCCTGAAGCCCTTGAAGAAGAAGAAGGTCCGGATGGGCCCGCCTTTCTTCTCTCCTCAAAAAACTCCCGAGAACCATTTCTATCCGTTTCCGTAGAATAACTCTTCTGAAACGATATATCCGAACACGAAACCGGGCCCGGGCCCAGTCCCGCTCTCACATCACCATAGTCTTCCACCTCACTGCTCGGAGGAGCAGCCATCATTTCTTCAGGATAATATCTATGGACATGAGTCCCATCAGAAACCGTGAAGTTGAGCACATTCTCACAAGCACCACACCTCAAACTATGGCATCTTTTCTTGAAAACAAGAAAGCTTTGAGGCAGCTGTAGAACCTCTGAGCACCGGTAACAAGCAATCCATGGTGACCCACCGGAAATCGGCCGGACGTATCGTTTTTTTGGAGACTTTTTGTACGTCGGTTTTGGTTTTGGGACGTCAATTCTGTGGCGGTGGATGTCATCGGGTTCCGGTGTAGTAAAATCAGACTCTGAACTGTAGCACGTGCTGGGCACGTAATGAGGCCCATTACAGCAAACATGTTGATGTTGATGTTGATGTGGCCTAGGAATTTGTTGTGCTGAGAAATGACGGTGCTCTTGTGGTTGTGGATAACAATGGTGGCACGTGCCGGATCCGGACCCACCATCTCTTCTTCTATTTACTTCGCCGGAAAACGCGTATCTTCTGGGATGATTCAAACCATGATCGTAGTAGTACGAAGAAGGTAGCTGTGCAGATTGCGAGACGTTTGTTCTTTCGAGTTGATCTTGTAGTTCTCGCACCATTTTCAACAGCTCTAGTCTCTCCATTTTCGGGTTTCCAGTAATGGCATTCACATTCACAGGTGGACGATGTCTTGAAGGGATGGCATTTCCGTAAAATGGTTGAGATTGCATCGACCGGTGCTCGTCTTTACCTCGTCGGGATCTAACTGAAGGGTGGAACTCACGGCGATGGTGCTTTTGATGATACTCGTTTACTGAATCAACATGTTTCTTTGTTGGAATTTGATTATCGGTCCCATCAAAAGAAGATACGCTTCCCTCGTACTCGTAGCTTGTCCCACCAAATCTTTCATTTTCGAAAGTTTCTTCTGAGCTTATGCGATTGAATAATCTCCGGCGATGACACAAATCTGCACTTCCGTCTTCCGATGGTATATCGTCTTCATCCATATACACCACTTTCTTCTGTCTTGTATCGAGCAATTTTTCTGCAATCAAGCTCTTGAAACTCGACTTCGACCCCCGATTAGAATCCCTATCGATCTTCCTATCAGCAATTGGTTTTCGTGATGGCTTTTGGATCTCGTTAACCTCCGAAAATGAACATTTTTCGGGACTCTTAGTCAGTTCCCTGCTGCTATCTTCGAATTCTACCTCATTTTCACAGTTTTCCGAGACCCTGTTATTAATCAGTTGTCCATCTTTATCTATTCCGTCATGAACTACAGCTTCCGGCGATCTTGATCTTGACCGACTCTTAATTTCATCAAAGTCATGATCGTGTACCTGATCTTGATTTTTTCTGTTGTGAGCTGTGGCTTCGGGTGATGACTCGGGATCCCCATGACCGGAGAGCTCGGTAGAGCTACGAGGATCATTACGATCACTGTTTGGATCTGGTTCGTGGATTGAACTAACAAGAGATTGTTGATTTGAGCTGCTGCAGGCTTCATCATCATTCGAAACTTGCTTCATTTTCTGTTTGCCAGAGGAATAATCTTTGACACCATTCGATGCTACTGCATCAACCGTATAATTTTCTGCTTTTTTAGCTGTTGCATCTTGATTATCTTGACCCAGAAGCTCACTCGAAATATGAACATCATTATGATCACTGGTTTTTCGATTTGGTTCATTGATAGAATGGTTTGTACTGCTGCTGGGTTTTTGATCATCGGAAACCTGCTCCATTTTCAGTTTACCGGAGGAAGATTCCTCTTCCAGCTTTCGTGGTGCTGTATCCACAGTATCATTTTTCCGCTTCTTTGCTGCATGATAACATCATATTTTAAACAAAAAAAAAACAAAGAAAACATTCGAAAGCAAATTAAAGAAACTAAAAAAAATACAAGTTTAGATATCCTACGAACCTTGAAGAACTGCACCACAGCCTCCACATTGATAGACAGGAACATCCGGCGACTCCGGCAGAAGTTTCCGGCATTTTGGGCAACGGACCAACCGGAGTGGAGTGTTCATCTTGCTGCTCGTATTTATTAAATGCCTGTGATTCTTAGAAACCCTGAAATTATTTGAACAAAAAATTTATGAATATGAATCGAAAAACTGATATTAAATGGTTTGACTTTATATCATAAATATATTTTAGGCGAAAAAACTAAGAAAATCTATCAAATAAATGCGAATCCTTGTAAATCAAAGGACCATGGAGAATTGGAGATAAATAAAGAATTACCAATTAATAATCATGTTTTTATACGAAATTATAGCTAGTTCGATAATTATGAACTAGAGTCTGGTTTGAACAAGACAAATATGGCGTAGAAATTGCAAGAAGTACAAAAAGTCAAACATCGAACTTAATTTGCTATATAAAACACACTGGAAAACTTTTTTTTTTTTTTTTTTTTTAATATAGAAATGAGAAATTGAAAATATCATTAACACTTAAAACCTGAGATTACTAAAACAACTGGGTATGCTTAAAAAAGAAAGAAAGAAAGTGGAATCGAAGACTTTCATTGACCCCCAAAAAAGGTGAAATTTCTTAAAAAAAAATTATGGAACTCAATCATAAGAATAAGAACCCATTTCTGGAAATTAGGATCGGATATTCTTTACCGTTTTTGCCAAAAGATACAAAGCCCTATAAATCAAGAACTCCCTATTATTAGTAATATTGAAAAGCAAAAAACATGATCTTTATGATCTTTTGCGTGGGTTTGGGGGAAAAATTGGCAGAAAAAACCGAGCAGAGAACAAAAATATTGAAACATGGAATCAAATCAAAAACTGGTTATCATTAAATTAGTACAGAAAACACAAAGGAGTTGATTTTTGTACTTGTTTTACGCATAGAACATTGCAAGAAATTGGTGTTTCCTGATACAAAAATAAAAAATTGAGGGATTCTTGATTGGTCAAAGATCTGAGCTTTGAAATACAGGATCAAATCAAGAACCCACACAAGGAAATCGAAATTCTGATTGAATTTGATATTGGAGAGGATAAGAACCTGAGAGATTGTTGATAAATGCTGTTGTTACATGAATTCCATGTGAAATCTGTATAGATCTGCCTAGAAAGTGAAATAATTTGGTGGGTAATGAAGAAAGAAGAAAAAGGAAAAACTCTTGTAATTAAAGCTCCTGAGAAGTCTTGCGTTGGACTTATGAATTTTATGTGTCTCCGTCTTTCTCTCTCTAGACTCAGAATGATGAGAGTGGTAGAGAGAGAGAGAGAGAGAGAGAGAGAGAGAGAGAGAGAGAGAGAGAGAGAGAGAATGAGAAATAGAAGATGAAGTCGGCGGTGAGATCATTTAAAGCCATTTATCCCATCACCAACTATTGTTTTAGATTGTATATTAATTAGTTAAATAGTTTTAATAAAAATGACCTAAATAGACGAGATATATATGAAAATATAAGAGACATTAACATATATAAAGATTTATAAAACCGCATTAGAAGATAAACTAACACTAAAATGTGTGAAATAGTAGTTGATTTTTTAATAATATAAACTAACACTAAAGGTTACGAATACAACTAAACTAATAGAGATTTATTAAAAAAATGTTTTATTTTTGTAAAACAATGTAAAAGGTGTTACATCTTTTTAAAAACAATATAAAAGTTGTTACATCTCTAGGTGGTTAAGAAAGAATTACATATTTACTCCTTATTTTTATTTATTATACTCACGTTCTCAATTGTTTGGTTTTGTTTTGCTTTTGATCCTGAATATTTTAAAAAAATTATTTTGTTCTTTTAAAATTTGTAGTAAATATTAGATATTTAATAATAAACAGCATAGTGATATTTAAGACATATTAACTTGCATTACTCGTAATTGATGCAAAATAACATACATTGGTAACGGTAACATATATCATCGATAATTGACACAAAATAAATCCAATAAAAAAACTCTTGAAAATATGATACTCCTTCCATCCCAAATTAATAGTCTATTTTTGACTTTTGAAGTTTTTTTTCTTCGATTTTGGCCTTAAATATTTTTATTTGTGTTATATATTACTTAATAAAACTTATAACAATGAAAAAACATTTAAAATACAATCTGTTCATATATTTTTCATCAAGTATTATCTATCAAACATAAAAATATTTAAGATTAAAGTTTAAGAAAAAAAACTTTAAAAATAAAAAATAAACTATCAATTTAGGACGGAAGTAATATATATTAGTGAAAAAAAAAACCCTATAGATTTCATCCATCCATTACTCCAGCTACAAACAAATAAGTATTTGATTTCTAGCCAATCTCATCAAATCCAAGAAAAAAACTTTCTAAAGTATTTAAAAAAAACAAAGAACAATCATTATCATCAACAACAACTGTTATTGACTAACTCCAAATATTGTCACCATATTTGTTATCAACCATCATCTTAGACCATCTCCGATCCATCTTCATTTTTTTCTCTTATAAATGGAGTAAATAGTGTTTCATCTCCAACTCTACTCCATTTTATCCAAAAAATATATTTCTAGAATATTCCATTTTTATAACTTATATATATATTGTCAAATACACCACTCTACTAATTAAACTCTATATTTATGATTAATTAATATAAATTAGTATATAACATGATATTATAAATATTAATATTGCATTTAAATTATAATTAGTAGATAAAATAAACTAGAAATGTATAAAATAAAAATGAGAGGGACTAAAATTAACAACCAAACTTCACCGTCATGTAAAAAAACCTACATAAAAAATGGAGAGAGAGAGAGAGAGAGAGAGAGAGAGGAACACTAACTCAACATCAAAGGCTCTGAAGAAGTGTATCTATATCTGGAACAAAAGTTTTGGATTTCCAAGATCGATTACTGCATACCGAAAACAAGATTGATAGCTGAAAATCAGAGATCAAAAACGATATCGATGGCTAAAACCAAAGATCGGGAAACACGACTTTTTGTCGAAACTTTTCGTGAGAGAAGGCAACGATTCCAATGGAGGGACTTGGTTGAGTGATGTGGTTTAATGCGACGATTTAGGAAAAGGAATAGGTGGAGGGAAGTGATGCATGAAGAGGGGAGACTGAAAAAAGTTTTGAACCTCACGATGGCGGTCTGACAACGTCTGGTGGTTTCGACAGGGGTCGCGGTGGTGTTACATATTAAAGTTGTAATGTGACGAGAAAATATAAAGAGATACATATCTAAGGTTTTTAGAAATGATAGCAAGTGTAGGGTGGTGGAAGGTTTATATTATTTGTCTAATACAAATTATAAACAAATTACAAACGTTAAATATGTATGGTATGGTCTTTTCATATATGTAATGGTCGGAAAATATGTAAAAATCATTCTTAGAAGGATTGTATAAGTGTAAAAATAATTATGAATTAAACATGTAATTCTAAAAAAATTCTAATGACGATTTCAATAATTATCTAAATAATATTCTCGATTAATTCTATTTTACATTTTATCAACATTTCTTGAAGATTGTGATTTTTCTTTTGAAATGTTTAAAAATATCATATATTTATGTTGTATTATTTAGGCTACCGTGAATATAAAAAGAGTCAACGGGTTGACGTTGATTCCATGTGGCTGTGGTCACACAAAACCAATAAAGACATGCCACGTGACTTGCTAATATCCACATATAACACGAACCTTTGTTGTGGACCTCGCGTAAACTGCCCTGGGCGGCGTAAAAATCGTTCCATTGTTTTTTGTTTTCACATTTTTCACAATTCATAGACATCCTTATAACATATAAAATCCATGTCTGGTAATATTTGTTTCATCAATCACATTGAATGATATTTTGAGATATGTGTGAATTGAACACATGAAAGGGATAGTTTGATCAATTACACCGTAAAGGCGTAAATGACGATATGCGTCAATACGATAGTGTTTTTTCACCGTGTCTAGTAATAAAAATATCAATATTTAATCACGACCATGTATATCCTAAATTCCTGACACGTTTTATTTATTTTGTATAGCGTAGGAACACTTTTTGTAAATTTATATGTTATACCGTGGAATAATAGAGCTTAAATTCTAACAAAGATTTTTCGCTATCCAACATGATATCAAGTGTCTATGATGTTCACGTCATCACGGTCTATAATTTTTTTCTTTGTCGCATCTTTTTCTAGTCATGATCACCTACCATCGACGGCAAACAATTGTGTTCATCTTTGACGACTCTCCATCAATGCGGTAGGTAATCGTACTCCCGTGCTTCCAAATATGTTATGGTCACTGTTATGATTCCACATCGGCTGAAAGTACTATATGTTGGTGGCTTATAAGTCTAAGTGTCCCCTCCTCCTACAAGCTGGCTTTTGGGAGTGAGTTTTACACTTGGGCTTATGGCATGATACGGGCCTAGTATGAGATGGGTTCGTATCAATTGGTATCAGAGCCGTCCCCATCTTTCGGGGTGCCAACACTTGGAGTGGTGGCTTGGACCTGAAAAGAGGGGTGTCAACCGTGACCAACAATGACTCGGAGTGGTGGCTTGGACCAAAAGGGGGGGCCAACCGTGACCAACGAGGACGTTGGCTCTTCAAAGTGTGGGGTATTGTTATGATCCCACATCGGCTGAAAGTACTATATGTTGGTGGCTTATAAGTCTTATAAGTCTAAGGGGCCGTTTGTTATCATCTTACTGGGACCGAGTCAGCGATTTGGGCTGACTCGGTCAAACGAAATACGTTTGGGGAAATAGCTTTCTCAATCAGACATATCTGACTCATAAGGATCTCGCTCAGACCATAAGACATAGCTGACTCGAAAAATTACCTCCATGCCCTCTCGTTTCTTTCTCCTTATCGTGACCTAATACAGAGACAGCAAGGAATTAGGCCGCCATCGAGTCTCTCCGATCGAGCTCCGACGGGATCGAGTCTCTCCATCATCGCTGTCCCTCCCTAGTCCGACTACCGGCCGGCCAACGACCTTCCCTCCGATCGAGCTCCGACGGGATCGACGTCAAAACAGGTTCTATGTTTTCCTGTGAAAATTATTTTTCCTTCTCCTTTGTATATGATTTGTGAAATAAGAAATCACAAATTGGTTTTCAAATCAAAATTTATTCTTGGTCTAATGTTATGAAATCAGAAATTCATCTTGTAATGTTATGAAATTTGAAATTATGTGTTTAAATGCTATGAAATTAGAATCATTCTTTGCTCTAATTTATGAAATCTGAAAATTGGTTATGTAAGCTGTGAAATCATGCATGTATTGGCAATATTGTGATTGTTTCTTTTTGTTATTAGGCTGTGAAATCTTAAAGACATGATGACAATGTTGGTTTGGAAAAAAATCTGAAATTTTTTCTTGTGTATAGGCTGTGAAATCATGTGTCTATTGGCAATGCTGTGATTTTTTTTATAAGCTATGAAGTCTTGTAAACATGTTGTGATTTTTCTTGTGTGTATAGGCTGTGAAATCTTTTAAACATCATGTGTGAAATGGCAATGCGGTGATTTTTTTTTTGTTTATAAGTTGTGAAATCATGCTGTGAAATCTTTTTTTGTTTATAAGCTGTGATTTTTTTTTTTTTTTTTTATGATGGCAATGTTGGTTTAGAACAAAATCTGAAATCTTTTCTTATGTATAAGCTGTGAAATCATGTGTATATTGGCAATGATGTGAATCTTTTTTTGTGTATAGGCTTTGTTGACAATGTTGTGAATTTTTTTTTGTTTATAAGCTATGATGTTGATTCATTGGTAGAAAATTATTTTAATGTTTTAGGATGTTGGTTTGGAACGAAAGTGAGGACAAAACTTTTCTTGATGCATGTATCCATGAAATAAACACTAATGGTCGTGAGGGTTCTGGGCTTAAGGCTAGTTCATGGAAGACAGTACGCGAAAAACTGATAAACGAACACGGTAAAGAGGTTGATCAAAAGCAAATGAGAAACCACTTTGACTACTACAAATCAAAGTATGTTGCTTGGGTGAAACTGAAAAACAAAACCGGCAATATATATGATCCTATAAAAAATAAATTTAATCTGACCGATGAACAATGGAAGGAAGAAGGGAAGGTAATATTTTTATAACAAATACTATTATGATTATTTTTATAAAAAAACTAATAATTATAAAAATTGTAAACAGTTGAACAAGTACGTGTTGTCATTGAAAAGTAGACCCCTACTGTTTCCAGATCTTTGCACCCAACTATTTGAAGGGTCGACCTCAACCGGCTTTCAAAGTTGGGGGCCATCTTCTACACTCCCTCGTCCTGTAGAAGATTTTAGTGCCCATGATTTTGATGAAGATGTTCCAATGGAAACCTCAACACAACATGTAGGTGCAAGTGAAGAATCTTCGGGGCGTTCAAAAAATACAGAAGTTGGTGGGAAAAAAAGAGATGCAAGGGCATTAGAAGTTGAAGAGGAGATTGTCAAGCTTGCAAGGTCGTCAGTGGAAAAAATGAAAGAATTGAAAAAAGTGAAATGGATAAGGATGTTGATGCGTGTATGGAGAAATTAAACAAAATGGAATGGGGAGAAGAAGATGAAAGACACAAGACCGCTCTTTTGCTATTTGGTGAAAGTGCTGATGTTCGAAAAGTTTGGTTACGACTTTCGCATACTAGTTGTGAGTCGTGGGTGATGACTGCGGGTAGGAAGTATGGTTACCTTTGATCGGTGCGAGTAGAAAAGTTTGGTTACTAGTTTTTTGGTTACTTTGGATCCTATGTTTGATGACTTTTTTGGATGATGTTTTCTAGTTTTTTTGGTTACTTTGGATCCTATGTTTGATGACTTTCGCATCTTATGTTATATGACTTTTGTTAGTTTGGATGATATGTTATTGGATATTGAATATGACTTTTGTTATTTACTAGTTTTATGTTATATGATGTTTGTTATATGACTTTGGTGCATGATTTTTTTTTTACTTTAACATGTTACCTAATTGTTTATATCAGGTCAAGTATGGTTTCTGATGGTGAAGTTGTAGCTTTTCTTCTACTTGTGTTTTATTGGTTGAGGTCAAACCGGCGCAGACTAATCAGAATTCATAGAATTAGAGAAAACGATTCAAGCGGGTATGCGTATATGCAAGATTTGATGTACGGAGACCCTACACAATGTTTCGATATGATGCGTCTTACACAAGAGGCATTTGCACTATTATGCAACCATTTTACCGAAAAAAAATTGGTTGCAAGCTAGTAGGACAATAAGCATTGAAGAGAAGATCGCTATCTTCTTACATGTTATAGGACATAATGAACGTTTTCGCGCGGTTAAGGGAAGATTTCATCACTCCACACAAACGATTCATCAATGTTTTCATGAGGTCCTAACAGCAATGATGTGTTTTGCAAAAGAAATTATAGTACCAACAACTCCTAATCCAACAAGACATAATTAGGAACGGCATAGACGGTTAAAAAATATTTTTTTCCGGAGCAATAGGTGCATTAGATGGAACTCTTGTGCATGCGGTTGTACCCGTTGATCAACAAACTCGTTATAGAGGAAGAGGAAAAGGATAATGTTTTCAAAATGTAATAGGAATTTGTGATTTTAATATGATATTCACCTTTGTTTGGGCTGGATGGGGGGTATAACACATGATTCAAGAGTTTTGAAAGAAGTTGCATTCAATTCGACTTCTGGATTTCCATTTCCTCCACCAGGTTTGTAATCTTTATATAATTTTTATTATCTATCTTCTTTATATAATATGTGTCATTATATAATATGTCACATTCGTTTGTAGATAAATATTACCTTTGTGATGCCGCATATACAAACACTCGTGGGTTTATGGCTCCATACCGCAATACTAGGTATTGGTTAGCCGATTTTCGAAGAGGCAGACCTTTAACTAGAGAAGAAAGGTTCAATCATGCTCATGCACAACTTAGAAATGTTATTGAGCGTGCTTATGGTGTATTGAAGGCGAGATTCCCAATCTTAAAACAAATGGCTCCTTATCCTTTTACAGTGCAAAGAGACATAGTCATTGCTTGTGTTGCGGTCCATAATTTTATAAGGAAATACAATATAGAAGATGAATTGTTTAGAAATTTTGAGGATGACACTATGGTTACTCCTGACGTCCAAGGTGGGGGAATTGATAGAGAAAACATACAAGACATGGAATGGGGTCCAGAAGCCGTTGAATATATGCGTGCTTTGCGTGATCAGATTGCAAATCGACTACTTTCACCTACTTTACATTAAATTATTATGTTATTTTAAATTTCATTATGTTTTTATTTGGATATTAAATGATTTATGTTTAATTTACATTTTGTATGACATTTTTTATTTGTGTGTAATTTACATTTTGTATGACAATATGTATGTTTTTATAATTATTCGGCAACTTAATACATCACTATATATAACAGAAGGGTAAAATGGTCATTTTTCATCACTCAACACATTCATTCAGATGTACAATCAAACAACAAGATTTTTTACTCAGTCAAGATTTCTTACCCAGACAGACCTTTCCCAGTCAGCACTTTCTCGGTCAGCAACTATCAAACGGGACCTAAGTGTCCCCTCCTCCTACAAGCTGGCTTTTGGGAGTGAGTTCTACACTTGGGCTTATGGCATGATACGGGCCTAGTATGGGATGGATTCGTATCAGTCACCACCACCATTTGTTTCTCCATTTTGTTGAAGATTTCTTCTGTTATCTGTTGCTTAGTCAATTCACAGGTTTATGTAGTCTAATCACTACAATCCTTCTATCCAAGGTAAGCATTACTGGCCTATGTTTCAAGTTTTATACTCTTATTATTATAATGAAAATCGTTAACAACTTTTTGTTAGGATGATTACAATTAATGGGGAGAGGGTTGCTACTCCCGATAGAGTTAAGCAAGAGTTTGTGTCCCTATGTGCAACTCATTTCAACAAAATTGTGTGGAAATGTGATTGTGATAAAAGCTTCAAATCCTGATGGTTTTACTTTTTTTTTAAGAAAAATTATTAGAATCTGATTAAAGATGACTTTTAGTGTTAAAAAATTTTATAAGAGCAATTGTGACATCCTCAAATTTACGGTCATTTTAAAATTTTTATTTATGTTTATTTAAATCAGAGTTCATTTGTAACTATGGAATGAGTCCATACAAGTATTTTCGAAGAAATGTTTTTCATTGATTAAAAATCATGAGATATCATAACTGATACAAAACTAGGCCTTGCACCATCTTTTATTCTATAACTTATATTTTCTCGAATCCCTCATCAGGTCCGAACATCAATATCTTTGTATTGTTTCCTATGATATAAAGAAACTGAGTGGGCCAGGTTTGAAAAACCTTGTGAGTACATAGGGTTTTCAACTTACAATAATATAATTAATATGTTTAATTACCAAACAATTAACTCAATTACCCCTCCTCATTTTATTATTTGTTCTTCCTTAAGGATCTATCCTAAGGGTCATCTTAGTTATCGCTGCTGACAGTACTATTACAGGGATTTCTCCGCAATACATGTCAGTAGGTTCCTTTCTATTTTCATTCCTAATGGTTTATCCTAAGGAATAGGCATGAAGTCTATCGCTGCGAGTGTTTATCTAATAGACACAAAGTCCATCGCTGTCAGTGTTTATCTGATAGACATGAAGTCCATCGCTACCAGTGTTTAATAGGCACTAAGTCCATAGTTGCCAGTGTTTATCTAATAAACACTAAGTTCATAGCTATCAGTGTTCTATGGGATTTTCATTAATTAGTCTCGTAGTTGTCACATATACTTTGCTAAGTGACTACATCGTTGGTACACTGGTACCATTCCTAAAGTCATGCCATCCTATCTTTCATCGTACTATGACATCTTTCAATACCTTTCATTAACCAATGTATAATATTTATAAAAATACATATACAATATAAATCATATAAACTTATCTTTATAACATTTCATCTAACACATCACATCTTTATACATAAAAACATATAGCAATTAATTAATTAGATATTTTATATCTATGTGTCAGATGAAAGTAACTATGCACTCACCTGACTTAGGTGAATAACTGACGATTTTGGCAGAGCTTCGCCTTGGTATTTTATCTTTTCTTCTGACGTGACCTGATATAATCATTACAAAGTCTTAGTCTAATTATTCTTTAATGATAATAGTAGTCTAGATTCCTCACTAATCCCAATGAATACCAAGAGTTCTATCAAATAAGGATCAGTTAGGCAGGACAGTTAGGAGGTAGGATTATTTCGGCATATAACTTTTCTAAAATCCAACAACCAAGCCAACGTGACCATTCTAGACACCACTCCCGTAAGTAGATCAACCAGTATAATGATACAGAATTATTGATAATTCTTATTTATAGGTTCATAATAACGACTTATGACTATAAATATAAGTTACACCGAAAGGCCTAGAGTGTAGCTTAACTTACAAAGATTTCCTACACAAAAGTCCGTAAATTGCACTAGTAGAGCTTCTACTAGATATCTACTACTTGCCGAGCACTCAAGAAACCTCAGAGCTTCGCCAAAATGTCCTAAGTACTAAGAAATTTTTGATAAAAATGGAGAGAAATCAGGAGAAATTGATTTGTATTTGTGTGGGGGAAGAATTGTTGGATTAATGTCTAAGCCCGTAACTATATTTGGTATGTACTTGACCCAGTTGTGCATGGTCCTTTTGGGTTGTATTCACCAAAGCAACTTGATAGGATGATTTATGGAGAAAAAGGATTAATTATGATTTATGAATATATTATATGAATAATATATTAAAGGAGAAATCATATTGTTTAATTAATATTAGTCAATAATTAATTAAGAATTAGTTTTGTGACTAAAAGACATTAATTAAACTTAGGGGACTGTAATTGTAATTATAAGATAGTTGCAATTGGGCTATGGATCACCTTGGAATATAGGTTGGACGAATTATATGAGAAGCCCATAAGGAATTCATCCAAGGGATGTTCTAAAAGGAGTCTGTGGGCTGCTTAGGGCTTAAGCAATCATATTAGGGTTTCCTAGTTGCAAACCCTAATAGCCTAACTATAAATAAGGACCCCTAAGCCCCAAAAACGTGGTCAACTGATTCCTTAGAGTTTCTAGACGTTTTGGGTGCCTCTCCTCTTCTCCCTCTTCATCCTTATTGCTTATGGTGTTTGTGACTCCATTAGAGGTGCAACACTTGAGGCACTAAGCTTTCTGAAGCCAATTACAAGAAGGAATAGATTGTTATTGCTACATTACAATCAAATGTAATATATAAACCCTAATTTCGTTCATAGTATGCTAGATCTAGGGTTTGAGAGCTTTGGATGATTATTGCATGTACAATTAGATAAACCTAGATCCAAAGTTTAGGGTTTTGCATGTGCACCATAGGATTGATGTAGTACTCATAACCCAACAGTGGTATCAGAGCCTAGGATGGTTTATTCTAATGTATTTGATGCAAAGTTTTTTCGTTCATAGCAGAAAATTTTCGTTTTTTTTTCGAATTATACCAGATTCACGTCGTGAACATACTGTTCACCTCGTGAACCCAGTCTGACAGCATGATTTTGAAAATTTTGCCTTAATTTGCTTTGGATAATTACCATAAATTTCTTTATTCAAATAAAAATCATATTTTTTTGTTATGGTAATTGATATCCTAATCAAATTAAGGGATAATTGTCAAAATTAAGATAATTATTTGTTTTATTAGATAAAGATTTATTATTTGTTATTTTGATTTGAATTATCTTGTGAAAAAATTAAATTAGGTCAAATTTAGATAATTCAAATTATTTGATTAATTTAATTATTTGTAATTTGATCTAGATAGTTTTGAAAAAGTTCAAAACTTGCCTTCAAGTTTTAGAATATAAATTTTAATTAAAATGTTTAATTTTAAAATGTTAAATTCTAAAACCCTAATTTTAAAAAGTTCAAATTGCACCCTTATGGTTTTATTAAATTAATTAAGTGTATCATTAAAAGAAAGTTAATAAATCCATAATGATATGGTTCACATTTAATTAAATTAAAAATGTAATTTGTTAAATTAGACCACATAGTATTTTAAAAGTGTAAAATACACCTTTATACTATATATAACATTAAAAGTCTAATATTATATATGTATAACTTAAACTGTTATTCTTACCGTTAGTAGGACTCATTCACAAAGTCGGTCTATAAGGGGGGTATAAGGTTATGGCCTATAAAATGGCCGTTTAATGGGTGTCCACTCTCACCCACTGCTTCCTTGATTGGTGGAGGGTCGTTAGCTGAATGGGTAGGATAGGGCAAACCCTCTCCTCATTAAAAGTATAATGAATGTTAAAGTAATTAAATGTTTTTACAAAATTCTCAATCTTAGTTACTTTAGGCAAAAGTGAATTTGATGTAATTCCATGAAATTACACTTTGTACCCTTGCTAAGACGTTAGTGGAGCGTATGCGGTTAACCGACACACTAAATTACGTGCTATGTGTGCATATTATCTGCATACTTGTTATCTATGTTGGGTGAACGTTGTTATAAATGTTTTCAATGATTTAAACTGTATATGTATTTTATATCTACGAAAATGTTGGGGGTAAAACATGGGTAGATGTAATAGGTGATGTGTGATAAAATGATGAGAGACCTCGATGTTGAATGCCAAGTACGATGCACATCCTTTGGACAAACATTTCCTGGCTTTCATCAGGGAGATGATTCCAGAATTCACTCTGCGTTTGTCCCCGTACACCATAAGTGATTCCTTTCCGGGTGGGTTCACCCTTACTATCTTCTTTAGGTCGATGACGATGTTCCTAATACGATTACTAACATGTACGAATTTGCCATTGACAACTTCTACAATCAACGCATTATCTAGTTTTTCTACAGGCAATGCTAATTTCCCACCAAATTTATGCGACACAAAGGAGTAGTTGGCTCTGGAATCAAATAGTATATTTGCAGGCAAACCATTTACAAGAAAGGTACCTGAAGCGACATCTGCTGCCTCCTTTGCAGCCTCGAGCGTCATCTGGAAGGCTCTCGCCTTCGGCTTCGGTGGTATGTTGGGTCTTCCTGCCTCCTTCTTCTTCGGGCAATCCTTCAAAATGTGCCCTTCTTCATCACACCCATAACAGGCCTTCTGGATGAGGGTGTATTCATTGGAATAGTGCCCAAGCTTTCCACATTTGAAACAAGTAACCCCTCCGTCACACTTCCCAGAGTGCTTCTTCTTGCACTTGTCACACCACTTTGCTTCTGATCCTCCTCCTCTCGAACCAGACTTCGAGAATCTACTCTTCTTGTTGGACTTCGAGGATCCATCGAACTTCCGTTTCTCACCAACCTCAGCCCTTTCCAGACCTCTTTCCTTTTGTTGGGTCTCCACGTTCTTAGCTGCTCGAACAGCTGATTTCAGAGTGGTTTCCATCTTGACTGTTGGGCTAAAGTCAGGCGGCAGTCCGTTTGCGAATTCCTCAATTTTGGAAAGTTCGGTTGGCACTAGGTATGGAAACAACTTCATCTTTTCCGTAAATGCAACAGCATAGTCATCGATGCTCATTCTCCCCTTCTTCAAATTTTGGAACTCATTGTTCAGATCTATCAGGTCTATCTTTGAACAGTACTGTGCCTTCAGTTGTTCCAAGAACTCATCCCATGACATTTTCAGAGCTTCTCCTCGGGGCATTGTATCTGCCAATAGCTTCCACCAGCTCAATACTCCAGTTTTCAAATGTCTCACAGCGAAGACAGTCTTCTGCTTCTTGCTACAGTCGCAGCTCTCAAACACCATTTCCATCTCGTAGATCCAATCCATAATCTCAACAGGCTTTGGGCATCCTGAGAGACTTGGTGGTTTCGCACCCAAGAAATTTTTGTACATCCGCCCATCCTTGTTGTTTCTCCCTTCTGGGCAATCCCTTTGCTCACCTTGATTCCCTACTTGACTCACTTGGTGGCTATAGTTCCCTTCCTCAGATGGCTCGGGAACTGGCTCCGTCGATTCAACATGTATGGTAGGTTCGTCCCTATTTTCGTGGAGCATCCGTCTCATTTCTTCCCTTTGTTCAGCTAGCATAGCCTGAATCATGGCTTGAACTCCAACCATGGTGACTGGCTCAGGTGCAACTTCTTCAACAACAGGTATTTGTTGAACCACTGGGGGTTGGTTCCTATCTCCATTTGCATTTACGTTTCCGCTACGGGTCCTTGCCATCTTGATCTATACACCGAATAAGGTGAATTTAGATCTTTATTTAGGATAGACGTTTAAATTGTCCTTATCACTCCGAAACGTTTACATGCTAGTTCTAATATCGTAGTCATACATTTAGAATCCTAAACACATAAGGTTTCCAGATCCGGTCGGCAACAGACCATAGATCCGAACAAAATAACAGCATATCATGCACAAAGCATTTATCACATAAAAGCATTTTAGGCACAATTCCTAAAATAAGCTAGTGCTCACACCTCACAATCATCGCTTAGCATTCTAAGTTTAAGTCTAGAAATCCTACAAATTCCTAGTTCGCTTAAACTAATGCTCTGATACCAACTGTGACATCCCTAAAATCACGACCAGAAAAGACCGGTTTGTTTATACTTTATTTCAAAATCAGAGTAATCTTTTAATAAAAGAATTGCGGAATTTGTCCCAAAACAATATTATGATAAAGATTTATCAAAAGCATTTCCTTAGAAATGTATTTCATTAAAAGACTTGGGATGTCATGTTCGATACAGTACATAAGTATAAACAATATAGTATAAGCCTTACTACATTATTTCATATCTACAGGCCTATATCCGTAATCCCTCGTCCAACATCATATCTATGCTCAAGTGCCACTACCTATAATACATAAAACCGAGTGGGTCAGGCTTGGGAGCCTGGTGAGCACATAGGGTTTTCAACCCACAATAAATAAGTTTATTAATTTCATCAATCAACAATAACCCGATTACCCGTTCCCGTTATCCTCACTTTACGTCCCTAAACACCTATCATAAGGGACCTAGCCTAAGGATCATCATCGGGATGGACACCACTACTAAGGGGGTTCCTTAGCAATAAATGTCCTAAAGGCAACCATGTGGGGGATGGAGTACACCGGTGAACACATCGTTTACAAACACCTACAGGTTGTGAGCCTGCTAGGTCCACTGGACTGTCTAGAAGAGTCCATGGTCGTCATCCGTACTCCGCTAGATGACAGAATCAACAACATCAACGTCGAGGCCTCTCATCATTTTATCACACATCACCTATTACATCTACCCATGTTTTACCCCAACATTTTCGTAGATATAAAATACATATACAGTTTAAATCATTGAAAACATGTATAACAATGTTCATCAAGCATAGATAGCAAGTATTCAGATAATATGCACACATAGCACGTAATTTATATAAAATACTTCATATCTATGTGTAAGCTGAAAGTAACTATGCACTCACTTGAAAGGTGGTGACTCAGCACTCAGACAGCGCTTCGATACTCTCAAAACGATTTTCCTTCGATAAAACCTAGTACCAATACCACTAGGGTTTAGTCTAACGATAACCGCGACAAATTAATTAGTCCGAGTATTATTAAGTGTTAATAATACTCGATATAACTCATAATAATAGCCCAAATAATTATTTTAAGGACCTAATAACATTCCTATAATTATTTGAAAGCTATATTAAAAATTGCGTAAGCGTAGCACACTTACAGCGAATTTTATCGAAAACCGGAACTTAATTGGAGCAGCGGTTCGAAACCGAAAAACTCCTTTTTCTCGGGACTCCGGGAGCCTCGGGGCTTCCCTAAGGTGCTAGGGGTTTTATCTAGGGTTTAGGGGGGGTTGGGATACTTAGAGAGAGAAAGTAGTGAGAGAAAGAGTTGATTTTTGGTGTGAAAAACCGGCTGCTTTCGGACCCCTTTTATAGGCGCGAAGCCTCGGTCTACGTTGGGCGTAGATCGGATAAGGTTGTCAGCTCGCACCAGCTGGCTCGCACTCGGACTCGGAAAGGATAAGAGCGAAGGTACGCTGGGCGTACAAACTTCGGACGCGGGGCGTAAGCGAGGGGTGGCTTGTCGCAATTCGAAGCGACTTCTGAGACCATCATCGGACGGTTGTGGTGTTGCCACGTCATCGAATTTGCAACAGACTTCGCAATTTCGAGTTACAACTTCAAAAATTCGTAACTTTCGCGTACGACCTCCGTTTTCGACGTTCTTTAAATCCACGCGAAGGTGGGAACGTACTCTACAACTTTCGTTTAGACTCCGTCGGCTAATTTTGGCTCGATTTTAAATTTTATATTATTAACAGGCCGGGACAGGATTGGTCCGTTAAATCCTCATAACTTCTTCATCCGACATCCGTTTTCGCCCATCTTTTTCTTGTTATGCTACTTTTAACGAGACCTTCGATTCTCGTTTAGGTCGTGTTGGCTAAAAACCGCTCGATCTAATGTTCGAATTTCGGATTGTACACTTCTAACTCGAAACTTCGAAAAATCATAACTTCTTCATACAAAGTCAGATTTGGGCGTTCTTTTTATCGATGTTCTTAGTTTAACATATTTTACGACTTTCTTTTAGATCGCTAAGGCTAAATCTTGCTCTATCGTAAATTCACTATTTACGCTTTCCGGTATCGTGCCGGTTCTGTCGCGAAACTTCGACGGGTCATAACTTTTTCGTTATAACTCGGATTTCAGCGTTCTTTATATGTACGGAAACCTTGAGACATATTCTAAAACTTTATGTAGAGATATCGGGATTATCTCACACTTTAATTTTGACGCTCATTTTTATTCTTTATTAATTATACATTTATAATTAAATAATAAACACATAAACACACATAATTCACATAATACTCAAATATTTCATCTTTATTACTTTAAAAAGAGTTATAAGAGTTGACCTAGACTATTACATTGAAAAAAATGCTTAGCCCTGAAACCCGGACGTTACAGGTTCCATGGGTTGCTTGGTCAATAAGCTGTCTATTAGGGTTTAGACTGGAACCCTAGCATCCAGCAGTATAAATAGGGACCCCTAGCTCCCAAATTCGACCACTTGCTTCCAAGGAAACCCTAAGGCCGATTTTAGTATCCTCCCACCTCTCTCATATAGTTGCCTTCTTGCTTGTGGTGTTTGTAAGCCATTAGAGGAGTTACATTTGTGACTCTAAGCTCAAAAGAAGAAGAGAAGAAGATCTAAGCCAATATTTGAAGAGGTAAACATCTAGATCTGATTCTATGTGTTGTTTTTGTTATTTGTATGCTAGATTATGGTTTGTAAGTCTTGGACTCAAAGCATGTTCAATAGAGAAACCTAGATCCAAGCATTAGGGTTTGTATGAGCAGATAGGGATGTTTCTTATGCATAAAACCCATCAGTGGTATCAGAGCCTTGATTGGTTTCAATTGTATGTGATGCTTAACTGTTTTGTTTGCTAAAAATCGAGTTTTTTGCCTCTGCCCGACAGAACTTGGCGAGTCCAGGTCTGACTCGGCGAGTTTGTGCGTCAGACAGAGGGTATTTCGGGATTTAGCTGCTGCTTTGACTTTGATTTGATGCTTAAATTGTTTTATGAAGTTAAAATCCGAATTTTATCTTAATTAAATGATTATCCTTGCCAAAACAATAGATAATTTCAAATCTTTTAAATATTAGTTGTTTATATGATAAATATTGATTATTTAAAGTTATTTGGTAATTATCTAATGACTAAAATAAGATTAGGTCAAATATAGATAGTTATGAAATTAATTGTTTAATTTGAATTATTTGTTATTTGATCCCTTGTGTTTTGAAAAGTTCAAAACTTGCCCTCAAGTTTTGAAATTTGAATTTTGTGATTAAAAGTTTAATTTTGAATAATTTAAATTTCAAAACCTTAGAATTTTACAAGTTTAAAATTCAACCCTATACTATTATATATTATTACAAGCTTAATTAATTAATACATATATATATATATATATATATATATATATATATATATATATATATATATATATATATATATATATAACTTAAAATGCTAGTCTTACCGTTAGTAGACCTCATTCACAAAGCCAGTCTATAAGGTGGGTATAAGGTTGCTGCCTATAAAATGGCGCTTAATGGGTGTACACTCACACCTACCGCTTGCTTGACTGGTGGAGGGTCGTTAGCCGAACGGGTAGGAGAGGGCAACCCTCTCCTCATTAAAAGTATAATGTAAGATACAAAGTAACTACATGTTTTTACAAATTCCCAATATTAGTTACTTTAGGGAAAAATGTGAAAATGATGCTAATCCATGGAATTACACTTCGTACCCTTGTCAAATGTTGGTGGAGCGCATGTGGTTAACCGGCACATCAATTTGGGGATGACATTGGTAGCGAAGGGTGACTCGATGTTTGTCATAGATCAATGGAGCATGTGTGGTTTACCGGCACATTGATTAGGTGATAGAGACATTGAGTGCACCATGTTGATTCGCATGGTTATTCACAATTTGTTTGCGATCCTCGGTATCCCAGTCGCAAATTTGAAATGCATATCGAGATTTAAACATGCCATTGAAAAGTTCAATGAATCTCAAAGATCTAGGAGTTTTTAATACATTTAAAACCTAAATTGCCTTTTCGTTTTTCATGGTGAGAATTAGTGAATCGTCATTCACTTACCTACAAATTATTTACTTTTAGAGTACGACATCCCTTTCTAAGTTGTAAATAATGTTGTTGGATCCTAGCCCTAATTTCTCATTTGGGTGTTTAATTAGGGATTCATTTCTAATCAAACTTTGTTCCTTCCTTTTTCAGATGTCTGCAAACAACAACAACAACAACAACGCTTCCGGGTCATTCTCGTTGATGAACATGTGTCAGAAAGTGACATTTGATGGTTCAAACTTCTACGAGTGGATGAGGTATATTCGAATGATCACACGCTACGAGGACAAAGAATATGTCCTCGATGAAAAGCTTGAAAAGATCATCCCGGATGTTGCTACTCCTGAAGAACTGGCCGCCTTTGAGGCCCACGAGCATGATGCCACGAAAGTTCACTGCATCATGCTGGCCACCATGAACCTCGAACTCCAAAATTCCTATGAGGACAGGTATCCGTATGAAATGCATCGGGATTTGTTGGACAGGTATCACCAGAGCATGAGGTAAGAGAGTTATGAGATCATTACTAACATGATCACCGCTAAGATGGGGAGTGGAGAATCCCTAACCTCTTATTTGTAGAAAATGTAGAGGTATGTTGATCGTCTTCTCAAAGTTAATGTTAAGTTTGATGAGGATTTAGCTATCGACATAATCCTCCACTCCTTGCCCTCCTGCTACAACCAGTTTAGGATGACCTACCACATGAACAAAGAGTAGGTCTCCTTGAGCAAGCTCCAAGGACTCTTGAGGACTGCTGAGAGCAACCTCAAAGACAAATCTGTTGCACCGTCCCCTGCTGTGGCCGCTCTTGTGATGGCGATAGGTCAAGGAAAGGGTAAAAAGAGGAAGGCTCCATGTAAGAGCCACCATAAGGGGAAGCCCCGAGATGGTTCGTCCTCAAGTGGGACCAAAGCTGGCCCTGCTAAACCTTCTTCCGATCCCAAAGAAACAGAGTGCTTCTATTACCACCAAAAGGGCCACTGGAAGCGAAGCTTCCCACAATATTTGCAATACATAAGAGACGGGAAGATTAAGCCCACCTTTGTAGGTATGTATTCTATTAAATCTAATAACTCATCATTTGCTACTTCATGGGTTCTTGATACAGGGTGTGGTTACCACATTTGTTCTGATATGCAGGGCCTAAAAAGAAGTAGGGAGGTGGAACATGGAAAGATGAACATGATTATGGGAAACAAAAGTTCGTCGCCTGTGACCAAAGTCGGTGTTTATTCTTTGGCGTTGAGTAATGGGTTCGGGATAGATTTAGACAATTTTTGTTATTCGCCAGATATGGAAAGAAACATTATTTCATTTCATGGGTTGTTTAGACAAGGTTTCAGATATTCTTTTGATAATAGTAATGGTTCTATTAACGTTTATTTGAATGGTGTCTTTTATTTCAATGCATTACCTTGTAATGGGATTTATGAATCTGTGATGATTGTTGATAATTTAGGAAATAATGTTTTGAATATTGATTCGTCTACTAGTCTAGACAAAGCATGTTTGTGGCATTGTCGTCTTGGTCATGTCAACAAGAAACGCATAGCCCAACTCCAAAAGGATGGAGTGTTGGAGTCATTCGACCTTAGGGACGATGATACGTGTGAATCTTGTTTACTTGGGAAGATGACCAAGTCACCCTTTACTGGCACTTGTGAAAGGGGTGAGGGTTTATTGGATCTCATACACACTGATGTGTGTGGCCCTTTAGATCCACCACAAGGGATGCTTGCCGCTTCTACGTGACTTTTACAAACGATTATAGTAGATATGGATATATCTACCTAATCAAGAAAAAGTCGGAAACCTTTGAAAAGTTCAAAGAGTTTAAGAATGAAGTAGAGAATCAGCTAGGCAGGAAAATCAAGATGCTTCAGTCAGACCGAGGAGGAGAGTACCTAAGTCTTGAGTTTCACGACTATCTAAAAGAATACGGAATTGTTTTGCAATTGACACCTCCGAGGACGCCACAATTGAATGGTGTGGCTGAGAGATGTAATCGGACCTTGTTGGACATGGTTCGTTCTATGATGAGTCGGAATTCGTTACCAATAGCTTTCTGGGGGTATGCCTTAGAGACTACCGCCATATACTTAACTTAGTTCCCACCAAGAAGGTTTCCAAGAATCCTCACGAGATGTGGACAGGGAAGGCTCCCTCGTTGGCACATATTAAGGTTTGGGGTTGCGAGGCTTTCGTAAGACGAGAGACTCACGACAAGCTAGAACCTCATAGTGAGAAGTGTAATTTCATCGGCTATCCGGAGAAGTCTTTTGGCTACCTTTTCTATAGACCGAGTGATAATGTTGTCTTCGTTGCTAGAAGATGAGTTTTCTGAGAAAGGGAATTGATAAGCCAAGAAGACAGTGGGAGGCAAATTGAACTTGAAGAGATTCAAGATCAAAGCGATGAAGGAACCTCTGACACTGGCACTTAACTTGATGAGGAAACTCCTGTTGAACCTGTTGACGAGTCCTTACCTCTTCAACGTTCCACTAGAGCTAGTGTTCCACCCTAGTTTTATGGTTTTCATATTACTACTGAAGGGGATACATTTATTAGTGATAATACACTAGTAAATTTGGATGAACCTAGCAGCTATAAGGAAGCCATGGCAGGCCCGGAGTCTGCGAAATGGAAAGAGGCGATGGACAGTGAGATTCAGTCCATGTACGACAACCAAGTTTGGAATTTGGTTGATAATGTACCAGGTCGTAAGACATTCGAGTGCAAGTGGATCTTCAAGAAGAAAACGGACATGGATGGGAAAGTGCATACTTATAAAGCGCGATTGGTTGCGAAGGGCTTTACTCAAACTCCCGGAGTTGACTATGATGAGACCTTCTCACCAGTTGCGAAGATAAAGTCTATTAGGGTAATGCTTGCAATAGTTGCGTTTTATGATTATGAAATATGGCACATGGACGTGAAAACCACTTTCCTTAATGGAAAGTTGGCTAAGGATGTTTACATGAATCAGCCAGAGGGTTTTGTTGATGCGAAGCATCCAAATAGAGTATGAAAGCTTGAGAAATCCATTTATGGATTGAAACAAGCGTCTCGCAGATGGAATCTTTGTTTTGATGAGAAGGTTAAAGAGTTTGGCTTTCTGCGAAGCGAAGATGAATCTTGTGTGTATGTCAAAGCCAGTGGGAGTATAGTGAGCTTCCTCGTATTTTATGTCGACGACATACTGCTCATAGGAAACGATGTCCCAATCTTGCAGGAGGTCAAGTCCTGGCTTGGGAAATGTTTCGCTGTGAAGGACCTTGGAGAAGCTGCTTATACTCTGGGAATAAGAATAGTAAGAAATAGGGAAAAGAGACTGATAGGACTCAGTCAGGATACATACTTAGATAAGGTACTAAAGCGTTTTAGTATGGAAAATTCCAAGAAAAGGGAGTTGCCAATCCAAAGCAATACCAAGCTGAGTAAGACTCAGAGCCCGAGTACAGAGGGAGAGACAGTTGATATGAGTCGAGTACCTTACGCTTCCGTAGTAGGCTCTATCAAGTACGCTATGATTTGTACTCGCCCTGATGTGGCCTTCGCTTTGAGCATGGTTAGCAGATATCAAGGGAACCCTGGTAAAGCTCATTGGATTGTAGTTAAGAATATTCTTAAGTACCTTCGGAGGACCAAGGAATGGTTTCTAGTCCTCAGTGGGAGTGATGACTTAAGGGTACGAGGGTACAGTGACGCTAGTTTTCAGACAGATCGGGATAATTTCCGATCGCAGTCGGGCTGGGTCTTTACCCTAAATGGAGGAGCAGTGACTTGGAAAAGTTCCAAGCAGGAGACCGTAGCTGATTCAACGTGCGAATCAGAGTATATTGCAGCGAGCGAAGCATCAAAGGAGGCTATATGGTTGAAGAACTTCATTGGAGACCTTGGAGCTGTGCCATCCATAAAGGAGCCGATGGAAATTTTCTGTGATAATGAAGGAGCGGTTGCCTTGACCAAGGAACCAAGAGATCATGGTAGATCTCGACATATCGACAGGAAATACCATTTTATCAGACATCGGGTAGAAGAGGGACTCCTCGTTGTGAAGAGGGTATCATCAGAAGAAAACCCAGCAGATCCCCTTACGAAGGGACTGAGTAGGGTCAAACACTTGCAGCACGCTAGGAGCATTGGGCTAAAGGATGATATAAGTTTGGATTAGATTGGAAACGTGTAATAGATAGTTTGTACTTGACATTTGATGAATAAATAAAATTATGTTATTTATGAGTAAAGCTACTATCTTGTGTTGGTTATTTATCTATTGTTTCCATTTTTGCATGGTTTGACTTCCTGAATGATAGGATTATTCAAAAAGTCCACAGTCGATCATATTTTGGAAGTAGATATGAATGCAGATTGTCATGAATTGTTTGTAGATTGTCTAAAAGGTTTTAGACATAGCAAAGGTTTGCTGCAAAATTCATGAGTGCTTATGAATATGATTTGAGCATTGGAATAAACCCGAGTTTGCTGTATCACTTCGTGGTGTTTTACCTTAAGTAATCGCAAAGTGATAACATCATATAGTCTTAAAACTTAGAGATATGGTTGTTGTTTGCTGGTTGGTTATGCATTGATAATGTGTAACCGCATCAGTAACTTGATGTTATAAAATGCATTATTGTGTGTGAGTCGAAGTTGATCTGTTCCTTTTATTCTATGAGAATAAAAGTGATATCTTGGCCACTTGATGATTTGGTTTGACTTATGTGTCGGGCCCGGTCAGAATGAAGTTGATGTGTTCAACTAAATTCTATGTCAAAAAAATCGGAAACCAAGCAACAAGTGTTGGACAATAAGCATTGTCAGCATGATATCCAGAACATAGGATTATATGATCCCTTATCTGAAGGACAAGTTGATCAGAGTTGACAGCGAAGTATAAGAGCTACGATTGCTAATCGGGTTCTGAAGTCATATGTGAGATATAGTTACTAGACTTATCCAAGTAGGAGACTGTTGGAATAGTGTCTAAGCCCATAACTATATTTGGTATGTACTTGACCCGGTTGTGCATGATCTGATTCTATGTGTTGTTTTTGTTATTTTTATGCTAGATTAGGGTTTGTAAGTCTTGGAATCAAAGCATGTTCAATAGAGAAACCTAGATCCAAGCATTAGGGTTTGTATGAGCACATAGAAATGTTTCTTATGCATAAAACCCATCAATTCTGTGTGCTGTTCCAAAAGAGTCAATTTGCTTTTATTTCCAAGAGAAGGGGCATTGGAGACGAAGCTGTCCAGTCTACCTGAGAGATCTAAGAGATGGGAGAGTCAAGACATTTGGATCTACTTCAGGTAAAATCCACTATCTAACTCCATTAAGTTCCTATTCATTGATTCTTAATACATAATGTGATAAGATTACATTTGAATGTTTTGCAGGATCAGAGAAAAGAGAGGAAGCTTGATGGAAGAGCACGATGAGTCTGATCACGAAGATATGGATCACGATCGCATGGATTCGAAGATCCGATTTTGAGCTTAGAAAGTTATGATAGATTTGTTAGGAATATTTAATTACATAGTTTTTCAGTTGATTTTGCATTGTAAGGACATGTTTTCCGCTGCTTTTATGATTTAAATAAATTTTTGATTTGTCTTATATATATATATATATATATATATATATATATATATATATATCCTTGCAATGAAATCGTTGTGAAAAATTGATGTTTGTGTATTTCTATAAATGGATGTGATTCTTAGTTATGTTATTTATTGTAGTGTCAAAATTTTCTAAGTAAGGAAAGATTTCCATCACCCAAGCTTCAACTGGACAGAAACTTGGAATCATACAACTTGTATTGTGCGATGTATGGAAATCTTGGTACTTAGGAAATTAAGACTAATTCCTTGATTACACAATGTTGTGAACTAGTCAAGTCCACCACGGATAACAATAAGACTATTCGCCATAATTTACTAAAAGTCTAGTAAATGTGGTTATACTTACAAGATTAAGTGTAATTCTGAATCATTGAAAAGTTTCAATGAATGGTAGAACGAATAAGTAGAATCAATGAAGGCATAAAGATAAAAAGTTTCTCCAATCTAAGAAGAAGGGAGAGTACTTTTGTATCTTGTTTTATGATCGTCTTGGTAATCGTAATAACCATATTACAATTCATCCTCTAAGGATACCTTAGTGCATTGGTTTGGCTAAGAAGAGGAATGGAGAATTGTTGAAATGGTTAAGTAAAAAAGATGTATCGTACTTCGTTCCAAAATCAAGTCTTAGAGTCATACTCCAAGATTGTGACTTGAGCGAGATAATCTTAAGTAGGAATGTTCTTACACTTGCACATTTTGGTAAGTTGTGATGTCTTGAATAAGACAAAGGCCAACTAGTACCAAATTGCGCATAGTTTTGTCTTGACATAGATACACACTAACTCTTGGATGTTTGTTTTGTCAAGAAATGTTTCTTGATAAGAGAATCTAATATGTCAAGAGGTCAGTGGGAGTATAAAGATCTTGAAAAGTTTCAAGAACAAATCAAGAAGTAAACCTATTAAACACTAGCATACAACTTGAGGATTGCAACATATCGTGTTGACGTATTCTTGTTTCTTTGCCAATCCAGTTAAGTTACTTATGCATATGAGTTCTATGAGTTCTCAATTGAATGCATAAGGGCAAACACCTTGTTCAATGAAAGTACATTGACTGGCATAGGTGAGCTGCTAAATAACATGGAAACAATGATGGGACCCTTGATGGCAAAGAATCAAGTATGAACAAGTTCTTTCCATAAGAGTTTGGATTTGTCACAAACATTATCTTATGATTATGATTATGCTTATGAAAAATTTGCATGGATAGGAACACACGCACCATAAAATCTAAGTGCCATAAGGTTTCTCTCCTTAATGAAAATGATTGTGAGGAAAGGCTTTCACTAAGAGAGATTTTAAGGAGATAGTGATTATGTAAATTGCATTCTCAAATTCGATTATGATTATGGCATCCCTCTTTATAGTTCGAATTGTGAGATTTGGCAATTAGTCTGAACATTTGGGACTTAGTAATATAAGTTCTGAATTAGTTTAGACACACATGTGAGCTGTCTAAGGAAAGGTGTGTGAGTTTCAGAAGCTTAGATAAAAGGCTTATCGAAGCACATCGTATTGGAAATATGAACTTTGGAAGTCAATAAGTATTGCCTTCTGGAAGTCCAATTGTTTTCTGAATATGTGTCAAAGCTAGTAGGAGCATAAATGTTATGATGGAATGGATATAATCATCATGTTAGCGGGAGCATGATTATTATTTTAAAGTATTGCAAGTTCTCAATACTAATTATAGAAAAACAAAAGTTTCACTTTGCAAAGTTGCAGTGGTTGAAAAGTTGTTTTTCTATAATTAAGGGAGAGAATGTTATACTTCGTTTCCAATCTAAAAGCTTAGATCGAGAAATTTTAATTGAATTTAGTCAAAGTAATATTTATTAATTGCATTCTCAAAGTTAGATTATGATTACGACATCCCTCTTCATAGTTCGAATTTTGAAAATACGGCAAATAGAAATATTATGGCAAGAAACTGGTAAAGTATCACGTTTTCACTGCGAATCGTATCCCATATGCTTCGGGTATAGGATCGATTGCATATGCTGTAATATTCGACCATTCTAAAATATTCCAGATGCCTAGGGCATTTAGAGGGAAAAACGGAATAGAACCGGATTTGACTAAAATAATTAAACAACTATTAAGAACAATCTAAGGTTCGCCAATGATTGGTTGTTTGTGGACAGTTGGAAGTATAGTCATAGATGGACCATATTGACATTATGAATAGATAAGGTTCTATTTAATGAGTTGTCATATGGCAAATATGGAAATGTTTCCTTATTGGGAGTTGGACGTTGAGAATCTATGTCTAGATTAGAAACTTCTATGCAAGAAGAATGTTCAAAGGAGTATACTTTGAATATGAGACTTCACATCTATGGAATTGTCTTGTAACAATCTCCAATAGAGCACTTTGTAATTTCAATGGCAAAGTCTTGGTGACTTTGGCACTGTGATATTACGAAAGGACCGTTGCATAAAATGTTAGAATCTAAAATATTCTAGTAGTGGAGGGAATTTTGTATTCTTACACTAATGGATTAGGAATTGTGAAATGAGTATCATTGGAAATGTGTTCATTTGATCTATTTCACAAAGTAAGGACCATAGGTAAACATAATATGACATCCCCAATTTCATAGCCAGAAAAGACCGATTTGTTTATGCTTTGTTTTTAAAATCAGAGTAATCTTTTAAAGAAAACTGTTGCGGAATTTGTTCCCAAAACTAAATATGATAAGAATTTATCAAAGCATTTATTTAATGAAATGTATTTTCAATATATAACAAAATCTCGGGATGTCATGTTCAATACAGACCAAAAGCATAAACAGAACAAATAGACCTTACAACAGTTATTCATAACTATTGACCTATAATCCAAAATTTGTCGTTATGTCTGCCAACTTATGCTCTCGTGCCATAACCTGTAGTACAAAGAAAACTGAGTGGGTCAGGCTTGGGAGCCTGGTGAGCATATAGGGTTTTCAACCCACAATGTTATATATATATATATATATATATATATATATATATATATATATATATATAGAACTTATAAACATATATAATTTCACCATATAAAAGCAACTCTTATCCTACCCCATCGATCCTCACAACGACACGATCTAAACTCTCGTATCTAAAATTTTCCTCTTTACCTGATCCCTACTCATGGATCTAAAATTAATCTCTTCACCTGATCCATACTCACGGATCTAAAACCAATCTCTTCACCTGATCCATACTCACGGATCTAAAACTAACCTCCTGATCTGATCCATACTCCCGGATCTAAAATTGTGCCCAATCCATACTCCCGGATTAGGGACAATTAACTATACCTTAATCCTGATCTGATCCATACTCCCGGATCTATAACTGTGTCCAATCCATACTCCCGGATCTATAACTATGCCCAATCCATACTCCCGGACTAGGGAAAATTAACTATACCTTAATCCTGATTTGATACATACTCCCGGATCAATAATTGTGCCCAATCCATACTCTCGGAATAGGGACAATTAACTTAGTCTTAATCTATACTTCAGACTAATAACAAGTTTATCTCTTTACCTGATCCATATTCTCGGATCTAAAACTAACCTCTTGATCTCATTATCCAACTCATCTTTTATCACACACCAACTATCTCATCTACCCATGTTCTACCCAACATATTTGTAGATATAAAATACATATACAGTTTAACTCATTTAAAACTATATAAAACATCCATCCACACTCATCTTAAATAAACAACAATATATAAACACATAGCACGTATTTCATAGCAAATACTTCATATTTATGTGTTAGAAGAGAGTGACTACACACTCACCCAAAACATATACTTAATACATTCAAACAATACTTGTATTAAAGTTGTGTTTATGAAAGGGACTATACACTCACTTGATAAGAGGATGATCAGACAGCACCTCGTCTATTAAAATAATATTCTTCGCTGAAACCGGGATGTTTTCTCCAAAACCGAGCTTCACGCGGGCAGAGTTTCGGCTCGAAAACTCTTTTTCTCGGGATCTTCGGGGCTTCGGTACTTGCTTCGGGACTCAATATTAATACCGGGGCTTCGGGACATTTCTTGCACATAAAATGATGCAAAAACGAGAGAGAAGGAAAGAAAATGAGCAAAGAACTCGGCTACCCTCGACTTCTATTTATAGGGGCTGAAACCCCGAGTTACGCTGGGCGTAACCCCAAATTACGTTGGGCGTAATCCTCCATCGACATGTACGCTGGGCGTAACATCTAGGTACATTGGGCGTACCGGGTGAATAGGGTCAGATGAGTCACATGTTTGGTATTATCCGATTTTATAATTAAATAAATATATTTTAATTATTTAAAAACTTAACAAATTCATATCTTCCTCATATAAACTCCGTTTTCAACGTTCTTTATATCCACGCATAGGTGAGACTATGCTCTACAACTTTCGTTTAGACTTCGTCGGTTGATTTCGACTTTATTTTTATTATATTATTTTTAGTAGGCCAGGACAGAAAAACTCCGTTATAAATTTATAACTTCTTCCTCCGATGTCCGTTCCTGTCTGTCTTTTTACCGTTCCACTACTATTAACGAGATCTTCGATTATAGTTTAGATTTTTTTGGCTAGAAATCACTCGATCTCAAAATCAAACTTCGGGCTGCATACTGCTAAGCTGAAACTTAGAAAAATCATAACTTCCTCGTACGAAGTCAGATTTAGACATTCTTGTTATGCACGCTCTCGGTTTAATGAACTCTACAACTTTCGTTTAGATCACTAAGGCTAAATATCGCTCTATCGTAAATTCACTATTTACGTCGTATTGTGTCGTGCTGGTCCTGTCGCGAAACTTCGACAAGTCATAACTTCATCGTTATAACTCGGATTTCGGCGTTCTTTATATGTACGGAATCCTTGTAACATATAATACAACTTAGTTAAGATTATTTATTCTAAATAATCTTCTATCAAAAAGTCTTTTTTGACGCTCATCGTCTCTAAATGGACTAGCCCTGATCTACGGGCGTTACACATAATGTGCATGCTAAGAGCATGGGGCAATTGTTGTTATAATTCAAGTAAGAAGTTGATTACCTGAAACAATAAATAATGAGTAATCAATATGGTGATTAAATAAAAGGTGTTTTATTTATACTCAAAAGATTGGGGCCATATAGGATTAATATTATTCTTGTGTTTCATTTTGCATGTTTTGACTTCCCGAATAATAAGATTATTCAAACTCTCCACATTCGCTCATACTTTGGAAGTAGGTATGAAAGAAGACTCATGAATCTGTCTGTAGATTGACTAAAACGTTTAGTCATAGCACAAGTTTGCTACAAAGTGTTGGATTAGTGTCTAAGTCCATAACTATTTTGGTATGTACTTGACCCGATGGTGCATGGTCCTTTTGGGTTGCCTTCACCAAAGCAACTTGATTGGAGAAATAAATAGAGAGAGAGGTTATTATGATTTATTAATATGTTATAAGAATAATATATTAAAGGAGAAATCATATTTGTTTAATTAATATTGGTCAATAATTAATTAAGAATTAATTTTGTGATCAAGTGTAATTAATTAAACTAGAGGGGCTGAATTGTAATTATGTGATAGTTACAAAATAAGGTAAGGATTATCTTAAATATAGGGTGAACGAATTTAAGGAGATAATGCCTTAGAATTCGACTAGGATAAGGGTTTCTAAGACTTATCTTATGGTTGCTTGGTGGGCAAGCAACTAGATAAGGATAAGGACTAAAACCCTAATCTTTACACCTATATAAACCCCATAAGGCTCATGAATTCGTCTAACCCTTCCCAAGAAGTCCTAAGGACGAATTCCTACCTCTCTCCTCTCTCTTTATACCTTCTCCATTTGCTCTTGGTGTTTGTAAGCCATTAGAGGAGTGACACTTGTGACTCTAAGCCTTCCAAAGTCAATTCAAGGAGGAAATGGGATTGTTATTGCTACATAACAATCAAGGTAATATCATAAACCTAATTATATGTTAATATTGATTTCCATATGCTAGAATTAGGGTTTATAGTCTTGGATTCAAAGCATGTACAATAGAGAAACCTGGATCCAAGCATTAGGGTTTGTATGAGCACATAGGATGTCTTATGACCAAAACCCATCAATGGTATCAGAGCCTAGACTGGTTTCAATTGTATTGATGCATTAGATGTTGAAAAAATTCGATTTTTTGGATTCTGGAGGCTGGACTCGCCGAGTCCATGGCTGAACTCGCCGAGTCCAAGCCTGACTCGACGAGTCAACTCGTCAGATGGGGATATCTTCGCGATTTCTTGCTGTTTTTGCTTATGGATAGTTACCTTATCATGTTAGATCAATATAAATCCAATTTTATGATATATTTGACTATATTTTTGATCTAATTGAAGATATTTATCAATTAATAAGATAATTGTTTCCTTATGTGATAATTGATTAATTATTTTGAGTAAATTGATAAATTGTTTTGCAAGAAATCATTAAATAAATCAAATATGGATAATTATGTGATTAATTGTTAATTTAGATTATTTGATCCTTGTTGTTATGAAATGTTTCATATTTTTTCCCCTTAGGTTTTATAGTTTAAATTTGAACCCAAAGGTTTTGTTGTTTTGAAATTTAAATAGTTGAAACCCTAATGTTTTGAAAAAGGTTTCAAAACTTGCCCTCAAGTTTTGGAATTTAAATTTTGAGTAAATGGTTTAATTTTGATGTATATTTAAATTCTAAACCCTAATGTGTTGAAATGTTTCAAAACTTGCCCTCAAGTTTTGGAATTTAAAAGTTGATTAAAAGTTTAATTAGGAATGTTAAATTCTAAAACTCTAGTATAGTTTTGAAAAAGTTCAAATCACACCCTTATGGTTTATTAATTAATTAAGGTGTATAATTAAAAGAGGTTTAATAAATCCATAAAAGTTTAGGTCTACAATTTAATTGAATTAAAAGTATAATTGTTAAATTAGACCACCTAATATTTTAAAAGTATAAAATACACCATATACTATATATATAACATTAAATGTCTAACATTATATATATGTATGAGTAAAAGTCAGTCTTACCGTTAGTAGGCCTCATTCACGAAGCTGGTCTATAAGGGGTGTTTAAGGAAATTGCCTATAAAATGGCAATTGAATGGGTATCCACTCTTACCCACCGCACTCTTGACTAGTGGAGGGTCGTTAGCCGAACGGGTAGGATAGGACGAAACCTTCCATTATAAGTATAATGAAGTAAAAAAGTAACTAAATGTTTTCATAAAATTCCCAATCTTAGTTACTTAGGCAAAAGTGAATTGATGCAATTCCATGAAATTACACTTTGTGCCCTTGCAAAGACGTTAGTGGAGCGTGTGTGGTTAACCGGCACACTAAATGGTTCTAAGCAAAGGTAGCAAAGGGTGACTCAATGTTTGTCATAGTTCTGTGGAGCGTGTGTGGTTTACCGGCACATCGAATAGGTGACCGTAACATATGAGGGCACCATGTAAGTTTGCATGGTTATTCACACCCGCTTTGTGATCCTCGGCATCCCAGTCACAGACAAGAGGGGCATATCGAGATTTAAACATGCCATTGAAATGTTCAATGAATCTCAAAGGATCTAGGAGTTTTCATAGATTTAAAACATAAATTTCTTTTTCGTTTTTCATGATGGAAATTAGTGAATCGTCATTCACTTACCTTCAAATATTCTGCAACTAGATTACGACATCCCTTTTCTAGGTTGTAGCGTATTGTGTTGGGTCCTAGCCTTGGAATTTCATTTGGGTGATCTACCAAGGACTCCATCTATCAACTAACTTGAATTTCGTTTTCTCCCATTTTGTAGATGTCAAAGTTCGACAACTATGGTCTTCCTGAATTCCGTGGAACAAGCATTCCACATAAAGATGATATTCCACGATTCGATCGAGGAACAAGAAATCATGCTTCACTTCCTCCTCCTCCTCCAATTATTCTCCCTAACCCACAAGATTGTAAAATTGAAAGGTTCAATGTCACTCAAGCCCTTTTGGCAAGTAAACATAAAGAAGGAAAGTCCGTGTGTGCACACGTCCTAGGGATGAAGTCACACATTGATAGGTTAAGAATGTTGGGATCCGTTGTCTGTGAGGAAATGTCTGTTGATTGAGTTCTTCAGTCACTTCCTGACTCATATAGTGAGTTCGTAAGAGAGTACTATATGATGAACCGCGACGTGACCCTTATAGATCTCACCTATATGCTTATTGCTGCCGAATCAGCAATGGTTTGGCGCAATAGAAAAGCAAAGTTGATTGGTGAATCTGCCTTCGAGACCTCTATGGATATAGACAATGGCAACGAAAGACATGTTATGATCGAAAAGTTTGATCATAAGAGAAATGCAATGTCTGAAGTAGTTCCATGTGCTGTTCCAAAAGAGTCAATTTGTTTTTATTGCCAAGAGAAGGGGCATTAGAGACAAAGCTGCCCTATTTACCTAAGAGATCTAAGAGATAGGAGAGTCAAAACGTATGGCTTTGCTTTAGGTAAAATGCATTGACTAACTCTTTTAAGCTTCTATTCTAGATTCTTAATACATAATGTGATAAGATTACAATTGATGTTTTGTAGGATCGAAAAAAAAGGAAGCTTAAGGGAAGAAGTGAGCAGAATCTAACCGTGAAGGAATGGATTTCGATCGCATTTCTTGAAGATTAGATTCTTGAGCTACTACTTAGAGTTAGAATTAGATTGCTAAGAAAAATGTATTAGCATAAGTTTTTCAATGAGTTGCATTGTAAGGACAAATTTTTCCGCAATAAAATGAATTTTGATTTTAAATTTTATTTATTTATCCTTACAATGGCGTGTATGAAAAATTGATGTTAAAATGTTTCTATTATTAGCAATAATGGATTTGGTTCTTATTATGTTATTTATGGAAAGTCGAGAATTTACCAAATAGGGAGAGTTTCTCATTGCCCAAGTTTCAATTGGACAGAAATTTGGAATCATGCAACTTGGTTGCACGATGAATGAGAAATTTCATATTTGGAAATTAGACTAATTCGTTGACAAGGTGTCAAGTGAAGGACTAGGAGATCGAGTACACAAAGTTGTGTGCTGATCAAGTTCACCATAAGAGTAACAAAGATATTCGTCATGATTTACTAAAAGCTTAGTAAATATGATTATACTTACAAGATTAAGTGTAATTCTGAATTGATTAAAGGGTTTAGATCAATAGCAGAACGAAAAGAAGAATCAAGTAGGCAGAAAGATAAAAGTTTCTCCATTCTAAGAAGAAGGGAGAGTAGCTTTTATGCTTTATGATAGGTCTTAATGATTAAGAACCATATCTCAATTGATCCTCTAAGTGAAGTCTTAGTACAATTGTATGTTTAAGAAGAGGAATCAAGGATTGAAGAAATGGTTAAATCAAAAGGTCAATCGTACTTCGTTCCAATAACAAGTCTTAGAGTTAAGATTGTGACATTGAGTGGATAAGTATCAAGAAGGTTTATAACATTCATTAAATGTGGTAAGTTGTGATGTCTTGGATAAGACAAAGACCAACTAGGACCAATTTATGAAGTGTTTTGATAAAAGCTACACTAACTCTTGAATATTTGTTTGTCAAGAAATGGTTATTGACAAGAGAATCTTATATGTCAAGGAGTCAGTGGGAGTCTTAATGGTCTTGAAAGGTTTCAAGAACAAATCAAATAAACCTTATCGATCATCACTAGGACACGAGTTGAGGTTTACAACCTATCGTGAAGACATTATTTTGTTTCTGTGCTATTTCAATTGAGTTAATTATGCATGTGAGTTCTATGAGTTCTCATTTTGAACGCATAAAAGGCAAAGCACCTTAATCAATGAAAGGTACATTGATAGGAAAGGGTGAGCTGCTTAACTACTTGGAAGACGTGGTGGGCAGCTGTGCTACCATAAGGCAAGAAATCAAGATTAAGAAAGTTCGGTCCATATGAGTTTGAATTTTTCGTAAACTTTAGTTTTAGCAAATTCACATGGATAGGAACACATACACCGTTTAAATCTAAGTGTCATAAGATTTCCTCCTTCATGAAAATGATTGTGAGGAAATGCTTTCACTAAGAAAGATTTTAAGAAGATAGTGTTGGATTAATGTCTGAGTCCATAACTATAATTGGTAAGACTTGACCCGACCCAGCATGGTCCATTTGGGTTGCATGGCATCATGCACTTGGATAGACTTTAATGAGAGAAATAAGACACTTATGGTTATTAATATATTATAAGTTCTAGTATATTAATAATAAGAATAATGAGATTATTTAATTAGTATTGATCAAGAATTAATCTAGGATTAATTAAGTGATCAAAAGAAGACTAATTAAATATATGGGTTGATTGTGTAAGTCATCCATACTTGTATAGTGGGCTAATGCTCCATGGATAATCAAGTTGGGCTAAAACCCATAGGATGGTCCATGGATGCTCCATGGTGTATTTGAACCCATGGATCCAAGGAAATGGAAAGCCATGACAATTAAGGGTTTACCCTAATTGTAACACTATATAAAGATCACATTCTTGGGAAAAATCGGCCACTAGTGTGTGAAGTAAAAGGGCTAGCCGATTTCATGAAGTGTAGAATTCTCTCAAGTTATTCTAAGTGTATTTGGTGTTGTGTGATTCCATTTGAGGCTTCCACACTATTGGGGCTAGGCACTCAAGCTTCATGAAGACTTTCTACATCAAAGAGGTATGTATTCTATCTTGTTACACTCATTGTTTTGTATGCTAGATTAGGATAATACCTTGGATGTTCTTATTTGCATGTATAATAGAGAAAACATAGATCCAAGGTATTTAGGGTTGCATGTACACTTAGTAGTGTTAGAATGCTCAAAACCCAACAGTGGTATCAGAGCCTAGACTTGTTTTCTTGTTATACTTGCAAAAGGGGCTGAAAAAAACGAGTTTTGATGCTGTCTGACCAGAAGACTCGCCTAGTCCATGAATGGACTCGCCGAGTCCAAGGCAAAAAGCATCCAACTCGCCGAGTTGGTTTGTGCACTCGATGAGTTGGACCCCCAGACAACATAAACTCGACTTTTTTGGCTGGAATTGGACTAGGAACATTACCCAAAGATGTTTTTGAACTTATAAACTTGTTTTTGATGTGGTAATGTTCATGCTAATCCAATTTTAAAGATAATTGCCAATAGATTCATGTTTTGTATTAGTTTAAAGTGTTACTCTAATTACATGGAAAAGTTTGATTTGAGTTATCTTGTTTATATGAGTTGCTTAGATTAATAGAAAAGTTGAGTGAAATAGTTGTTTTCAATCCAAATTAATCTAAGAGTTGATTCTAAAATGTGTTTTTGTAACTTGTCCTCAAGTTATATGAAAAGTCACATTTAAGTTTCATAAAACTCATAAAAGTTGGCAATGGTTACAAAAGATGAAGAGTCTTGTCCTTAAGTTATGGAGGTTCAAGAGTCACTTCATTAATAAATAAATAAATAAAGTGTAACCTTAATTAATTCCATAAATTACAAAATAAAGAAAAAGTTACATTCTTTAATAATTTAAAGTCTTCCATAACTTGTCCTCAAGTTATGGAACTTGAAGAGTTTTTGGATTAAAACTACTTTAAACACATAAGTTATCGAATTAATTAGTTTTGAATAGTTTCAAAACTTGCCCTCAAGTTTTGGAATTTGTAAAGTTTTCTCTTATGAATACTTTAATTCCAAGTTAGCCCTTAGAATTTTAAAAGTTAAAATTCAACCCTTATACTTTATAATATTATAAGTTAATAATATATATATGTATAAGAGTAAAGTCAGTCTTACCGCTAGTACGCCTCATTCATGAAGCCGGTCTATAAGGTGGGTATAAGGTTGTTGCGTATAAAATGGCAACTTAATGGGTGTCCACTCTCACCCACCGCTTGCTTGACCGGTGGAGGGTCGTTAGCCGAACGGGTTTGACGGGACTATAATTTTCCCTTCATTAAAAGTATTAATGATAAATACTAAGTAGCTAAACTCTTAATAATACCCAATCTTAGTTACTTAGGAAAAATGTGAATAAGGTGCTAATCCATGAAATTACACTTTGCACTTTGTTTAAGTCGGTTAGTGGAACGTGTGTGGTTAACCGGCACACTAACTCGTATTTAACAAGGTAGGCAAAGGGTAACTTAATGTTTATCATAGTATCGATGGAGCGTGTGTGGTTAACCGGCACATCGATTAAGGGGTAAATACTTAAGGGTACCAAGTAATTTGCATGGTTACTTCACACCTTGTTTTGTGATCCTCGACATCCCAGTCACAAAACCTGAAGGGCACACTCGAGATTGAAACATGCCATTGAACAGTTCAATGAATCTCAAAGATCTAGGAGTTTCAAAACCAATTAAAACCTAATAATACATTTCGTTTATCTTGGTGGAAATTGGTGAATCGTCATTCACCTACCTTCAAATATTTTATAGCTTGGATTACGGCATACCTCTTCTAAGTTATAAAATAGTTTGTTGGGTCCTAGCCTTAATATTTCATATTGGGTGTCATATTAAGGACTTTAGATCAACTATCTTGAATATCTCCCAAAAGATGTCTGGTTTAGACATATATGGTCTTCCCAAATCTCTTGAAACAAGATTTCCTAAATGAAGATGATGTCCCTTGGAAATCATACTTCTTTCACCTCCTCCAATTATTCTCCCTATCCCACAAGTTCTTGAAAAGTTTAAGGTCACTCAAGCCCTATTGGCAAGGCAAGGTCTAGGTGTGATCACATCTTGGAGATGTAGTCACATATTGACAAGCCGGGAGAGTTGGGTGTCAAAGTCTTGAGAAAGTTGGTGGTTCAATCACTTTCTAAGTCACATAGTGAGTTCCTTTGGGACACCTATGAAACAGACTATGACAAGACCCTTAATGATCTTATCTATTTGTTAAGATCAACTTCCTTGAAATTTGATTGACATTGACAATAGTGACACAGGAAATCCAGAAAAATATTCTCTTCCCAATGGAAAGGGATCGGCCATAGTCAACTCGGTTGACCAAATGGTAAAGAGAAAAGCTAAGTCTGTGATAGTCCCGTGTACCATTATCAAAGGGTCCATATGTTTATATTGCCAAAGGAAGGGAAATTGGTTACGAATCTGCCAAATTTACCTAAGGATGTTAAAGTCAATAAGTTTGACTCTACTTCAGGTAAAGTCCACTATCTAACTCTGCTAAGTTTCTAATCTGAGATTCTTGATACATGATGTGACTGGGTCACATGTTGATGTTTTAAGAATCAAAGAAAAGTAAAGAAACTTAAAGAAAGAATATGCTGAATCTGATCGCGTAGATGGATTTCTATCGCGGAGCTTGAAGATCGGATTCTTGAGCTACTTCTTAGGAGTTATGAGATATTGCTTAGGAATAGATAACAACAAGTTTTCATATGGATTGTAAGGATAAGTTTTTCCGCAAAGTTTTAAAATAAAAGAAAATTTTTAGATTTTATTTATTTTAAAATATCCTTACAATGGCATTTGAGAAAAAATTGTTGCTTATATGATTCCAATAATAGCAAGAGTGGAAATATGAAATTGATTCTTTCATTTGTGGTAATGTCTAAATTTACCAAATAAGGAAAGACTCTCATCACCCAAGTTTCAATTGGACCGGAACTTGGAATCATACAAGTTGTATAGCATGATGAATGAGATCTTTCAAGTATTGGAAAAATTAAGACTAATTACTCGGTCACATGGATGTGTGAGTCAAGTAAAGGACTAAGGGATCGAGTACACATTCTTGTGCACTGATTAAGTCCACCACAAAAGATTGATAAGTCTATTCGTCATGATTTTCTTAAGTTCAGTAAATATGGTTATACTTACAGACTAAAGTATAATTCTGAGACATTGGAAAAGTTTCAACGTAAGGCAAAGCAAATAAGAAGAATCAAATTAGGCAGAAGAATAAAAGTTTCTCAAATCTGAAAAGATGGGAGAGTACTTTAGTATCAGTGCATTCTTATGACTAAGAAGAGGAACTTGAATTGTGAAATGGTTAAATCAAGAAGATGAGTCATATTTCGTTCCAATACAAGTCTTAGAGTCATACTCCAAGATTGTAATTTGAGTGATATGTCTTAAAGAAGGTTTAAAACACTTGTCAAATGTAAGAGTAAAAGTTTTGTACTCTTGTACATTTGAAATTGGTAAGTTGTGATGTTTTGGATAAAACAAAGACCAACTTAGGCCAATTGTGTGAAGTGTTTGTCTTGATAAGAATCCACACTATCTCTTGGATATTTGACAAGGGAGTCTTATATGTCAAGAGGACAGTAGGAGTCTTAAAGGTCTTGAAAGTCTCAAGAACTAATCAAGAATAAAACCTGAAGTTCTTCACTAGCACACGACTTGAGGTTTACAACCTATCGTGTTGACATATTCTGTGCCCATTCCAGTTAAAGTTGGCTTTGCATATGAGTTCTTAGAGTTCTCAATTGGTTGCACAACAACTTGGAAGCAATGGTAGGCCCTTGAGCTGCCAGGTGGCAAGAAATTAAGATTGAGTTCAATCCATATGGTTTTGGATTTGTCATTATCTTTGTCTTGTGATTATGGTTTTGACAAATTCATATGGGTAGGAACTCATACACCATATAAATCTAAGTGTCATAAGGTTTCTCTCCGATTCATGAAAATGATGGTGAGGAAACACTTTCACTAAGTAGATTTTAGCTAGGTAGCAATTGTGATATTTGTATTCTAAAAGTCGTTAGTGGAGCGTGTGTGGTTTACCAGCACACTAACCTGGACTTGTGAGAAGTGGCGAAAAGGTCTAACCATTATGATTACGGCATCCCTCTTCATAATTGTTTAGACACACAAGTGTGCTATCTAAGGGAAGGTGTATGATTTTGATAAAGTCTTATCAAAACAATCTAGTATCAGAAATCTGAACTTTGGTAAGAAAGTCAGCTGATTTCTGAGTACATGTCAAAGCTAGTGGGAGCATAAGTGTTATGCTAATAATCATCATGTTAGTGGGAGCATGAATAATTATGATAAGTATTGCAAGTTAGCAATGTTAATTATAGAAAACAAAAGGTTTCAATTGGGAAAAGTTGTTTTGCTATAATTAAGGGAGAGGAAATTATACTTCATCTCAAATCTATAAGCTTAGATCGTGAGGTTTTAATCATTTAGTCAAGAATATATATATATGAATTTCATGTTGGAATGGCTCAACATAAGGAAATTTTGTATATGAGTCCATTATTTGCGTTCTAAAATTCGATTATGATTACGACATCCCTTTTCATAATCTGAATTATGAGAACTTGGCAAATAGAAATGGAAATGTTATAGCAAAAGACTGGTTTAGTCTTTATGTGAGACATCATGAATCGTGTCCCATATGCTTCGGATATAGGATCGATTACATGTGCTATATTCATCCTTTCTAAAATTTTCAAATGCCTGGGGCATTAAGAAGTGAAAAGGTTTAGAACTGGATATGACTAAAAGGATTAAACAATTGTCGAGGACAATCTAAGGTTTTCCAAAGGTTGGTTGCTCAAGGACAGTTGGAAGTATAGTGATAATTCTGGAAGGACCATATTGACATAATCTGTAAGGAGGCAACTCTTGTTCAGAAGGGATAAGTCAAAATGGAATCTGGAAATGTTTCAAAGTTAGAATTTTCAATCTGTTTAAGATTAGGAAACTTAATGCAAGAAGGATGATTCCAAGGAGCTGATCTCCTTTGGAATGCTCTGTAATGTTTGTTTTCAAGTCTTTCTGACTTTGTGCATAATCATTACAAGAAGATCAATGCATATAAGTTTAGAATCTAACAGATTTCAGTAAATGGCATGAATTTGGAATTCTTGCATTTGCAGTAAGGATTTGGGAGTGTGAAAAAGAGAATCATTGAAGTTATGTTCAATTGATCTAGTTCACAAAGTAAAGATCATAGACAAACATAGTATGCATACTTGGTGTATGGCATGACTAGAGTTTAGAAAACATAGTGTACATGCTAGGAGCATGGGACAACTATTGTTTTAAATTCAAGAATAAAGTTGATAGTTGAAACGGTATACAATGAATAATGTGTAATCATATGGTGATAAATAAAAGGTGTTTTATTTATGTTCATAGGTTTTGATACCATATTGGATTCAATTATTATTGTGTTTCATTTTGCATGTTTTGACTTCCCGAATAAACTAGGTTATTCTTCCGGAATGACTAAGTTATTCAAACCATCCACAGTCGGTCATATGTTGGAAGTAGATATGAATTAAGACTGTCATGGGTTGGCTTGTAGAGGTCTAAGGTGTTGGACAAAGGGATACAACACTCATGAGTGCTCATAAGTTCTGAGTATTGGATTCAACCCGCGCTCATTGGAATCACTTCATGGATTTTATCATGAGTGATCATGAGACGATAATATCTTATATTCTTCAAACCTAGAGATATGAGTTGTTACTATGAGTTGATAGTACATTGATTGCACGAAAATGCATTTGGTAACTCGGTGCTATAAAACGTGCCTTTGTGTATGATTCAACAAGTAGTAGAACAAGCCATATGAGTCGAAGTTTATCCATTCCTTTTACCTTCGGGATAAAAGCGATATCTGTGGGCCCTTCGATGATTTGATGATGACAAATGGAAGTGCTCGGCCGGGCCAGGACTGATTTGATTTGTTCAATTAGTCAGTCGTCATAAATCGGAAATCGGGAAACAACAAATGGACAGAGATAATGATTATAATCCATGTCTCAGTCCATATGATATCTAGAATGGAGGAATATATGATCCCTTATCTAATGGACAAGTCACTGACAAAGGTCAGAGTTCATCTACAAGGTCAGAGTTCGACAGAAGCTTTTGAGAGCTACGATTGCCAGTTGGTTCCTGAAGTCATACGCAATATTAGTTTTAGACTTATCCAAGTGGGAGACTGTTGGATTAATGTTTAAGTCCATAACTATAATTGGTAAGACTTGACCCGACCCGGCATGGTCCATTTGGGTTGCATGGCATCATGCACTTGGATAGACTTTAATGAGAGAAATAAGACACTTATGGTTATTAATATATTATAAGTTCTAGTATATTAATAATAAGAATAATGAGATTATTTAATTAGTATTGATCAAGAATTAATCTAGGATTAATTAAGTGATCAAAAGAAGACTAATTAAATATATAGGTTGATTGTGTAAATCATCCATACTTGTATAGTGGGCTAATGCTCCATGGATAATCAAGTTGGGCTAAAACCCATAGGATGGTCCATGGATGCTCCATGGTGTATTTGAACCCATGGATCCAAGGAAATGGAAAGCCATGACAATTAAGGGTTTACCCTAATTGTAACACTATATAAAGATCACATTCTTGGGAAAAATCGGCCACTAGTGTGTGAAGTAAAAGGGCTAGCCGATTTCATGAAGTGTAGAATTATCTCAAGTTATTCTAAGTGTATTTGGTGTTGTGTGATTCCATTTGAGGCTTCCACACTATTGGGGCTAGGCACTCAAGCTTCATGAAGACTTTCTACATCAAAGAGGTATGTATTCTATCTTGTTACACTCATTGTTTTGTATGCTAGATTAGGATAATACCTTGGATGTTCTTATTTGCATGTATAATAGAGAAAACATAGATCCAAGGTATTTAGGGTTGCATGTACACTTAGTAGTGTTAGAATGCTCAAAACCTAACAGATAGTGATTGTAAAATTGCATTCTCGAATTCGATTATGGTTACGGTATCCTTTCCATAATTTGAATTGTGAGGTTTGACAATTAGTCTTAAGTGTTTAGACACACATATGAACTATCGAAGGAAAAGGTGTATAAGTTCAAGAAGCATTGATAAAGGATTATCAAAGCACTAAGTATTAGAAACATGAACTTAAGAAATTCAATAAGTATTGTTTTCTGGAAGTTAAGATGTTTATGAATACATGTCGAAGCTAGTGGGAGCATAAGTGTTATGTTTTATAATAATCATCATGATAGTGGGAGCATAAAAGTTATGATTGTATGATTATTAAGGAAAGTATTGCAAGGTTAGCAATATTAATTATAGAAAACAAGAGTCATACTTTGCAAAGTTGTAAGAGTTGAAAGGTTGTTTTGCTATAATTAAGGGAGAGAATATTATGCTTCATTTCAAATCTAAAGGATTAGGTTGAGAAATGTTAATAAACTTAGTCAAAGGTACATAGTGTGTTCTTAAAATTTCGATTATGATTACAGCATCCCTCTTCACAATTCGAATTTTGAGAACATAGCAAATAAAACATTATGCATCGTGTCCCATACGCTTCGGGTATAGGATCGATTGAAAATGCTTTAATGTTTGACCATTCTAAAATTTTCCAAATGTCGAGCGCATTTAGAGGGAAAAGGAACTAGAATTGGTTTTGACTAAAACAATTAAACAACTATCAAAGGACAACCCAAAGTTCAACGAGGATTGGTCGCTTGTGAGTAGTTGGAAGTATAGTATTGGAAAATATGGAAATGTTTCCATATTGGATGGACCGTATCGACATCATTACGAATAGATAAGATTCTATTAAGAATGAGTTGTCATATGGAACATATGGAAGTGTGTCCATATTGGGAATTGAATATTGAGAAATCTATGACTAGATTAGAAACTTCTATGCAAAAGGATGTTCAAAGAATGTACTTTGAGTGAGAGACATCACGTCTATGGAATTGTCTTGTAACAATCTCCGATAGAGGACTTTGTAATATCATTGGCAATAGTCTTTGTGACTTTGGTGCAGTGACATTACGAAAGGATAGTTGCATAGAATGTTAGAATCTAGCATATTCTATAAGTAGCAAGAATTTGATATTCTTTGACTTATGAAAAACGGATTTGGAGTTGTGAAATGAGAATGATTGGAAATGTGTTCAATGTGATCTATTTCACAAAGTAAGAACCATAGGTAAACATTGTGTGCATGCTAGGAGCATGGGACAAGTGTTGTAATTCAAGTAAGAAGTTGATTACCCGAAACGACAAATAATGAGTAATCAATATGGTGATAAATAAAAGGTGTTTTATTTATGCTCAAAGGTTTGAGACCATATGGGATTAGTATTATTCTTGTGTTTCACATTTGCATGTTTTGACTTCCAGAATAATTGGGTTTATTAAGAATAATCGAATTATTCAAACGGGCCACAGTCGTTCATATGTTGGAAGTAGATATGAATGAAGACTGTCGTGAATTGGTGTGTGGATTGTCTAGAAAAGTATTAGACATAAGCAAATGTTTGCTACAACGTTCATGAGTGCTTATGAATATGAATTTGAGCATTGGATTAAACCCACGCTCACTTGGATCACTCCATGGATTGTATCACGAGTGATTGGTGAGACGATAACATCTTATATTCTTGAAACCGAGATGTGTGAGTTGTATCTTGCGAATCGGTTGCATGATGATAATATGTAAACGCATTAGTAACTTGGTGTTATAAAACATATTGTTGTGTGTGATTTGGTTAGTGAGTGCAAGCAAGCATTGTATCAAAGTTTATCCATTCCTTTTATCCAAAGTAGGATAAAAACGATATCTTTGGGCCCCTCGATGGTTTAGTGATGACAAACGTAAATGCTCGGCCGGGCTAGGGCTAATTTGATTTGTTCAATTAGTCAAGTGTCATAAATCAAGAATCGAGATATAGTACAAAGAGAATGATTTGAAATCATATCTCATATGATATCTAGAATGGAGGAATATATGATCCCTTATCTAAGGACACGCGTATCTGATATGATCAGAGTTGACAGCGGCTTTGGAAAGCTACGATTGCAGATCAGGATCTGAAGTCATACGCAGAATAGTTATTAGACTTATCCAAGTGGGAGACTGTTGGATTAGTGTCTAAGTCCATAACTATTTTGGTATGTACTTGACTCGATGGTGCATGGTCCTTTTGGGTTGCCTTCAGCAAAGCAACTTGATTGGAGAAATAAATAGAGAGAGAGAGGTTATTGTGATTTATTAATATGTTATAAGAATAATATATTAAAGGAGAAATCATATTTGTTTAATTAATATTGGTCAATAATTAATTAAGAATTAATTTTGTGATCAAGTGTAATTAATTAAACTAAAGGGGCTGAATTGTAATTATGTGATAGTTACAAAATAAGGTAAGGATTATCTTAAATATAGGATGAACGAATTTAAGGAGATAATGCCTTAGATTTCGACTAGGATAAGGGTTTCTAAGACTTATCTTATGGTTGCTTGGTGGGCAAGCAACTAGATAAGGATAAGGACTAAAACCCTAATCTTTACACCTATATAAACCCCATAAGGCTCATGAATTCGTCTAACCCTTCCCAAGAAGTCCTAAGGACGAATTCCTACCTCTCTCCTCTCTCTTTATACCTTCTCCATTTGCTCTTGGTGGTTGTAAGCCATTAGAGGAGTGACACTTGTGACTCGAAGCCTTCCAAAGTCAATTCAAGGAGGAAATGGGATTGTTATTGCTACATAACAATCAAGGTAATATCATAAACCTAATTATATGTTAATATTGATTTCCATATGCTAGAATTAGGGTTTATAGTCTTGGATTCAAAGCATGTACAATAGAGAAACCTAGATCCAAGCATTAGGGTTTGTATGAGCACATAGGATGTCTTATGACCAAAACCCATCACAAAGTTCATGAGTGTTGCTATAAGATTAGAGTATTGGATTAAACCCACGCTTACTTGGACCGCTTCATGGATTTTATCACGAGTAATAGGTGAGACGATAATATCTTATATTCTTGAAACTGGGATGTGTGAGTTGTATCTTATGAGTCGGTTACACATTGATAATATGTAAACGCACCAGTAACTAGGTGTTATAAAACATATTGTTGTGTGTGATTCGGTGAGTGAGTACAAGCAAGCATTGAGTTGAAGTTTATCCGTTCCTTTTACCCAAAATGGGATAAAAGCGATATATGTGGGCTCCTCGATGATTTAGTGATGACAACCTAAGCGCTTGGCCAAGTCGGGACTAAGTTGATGTGTTCAATTGTAGTCTGTTGTCAGTCGTCATAAATCGGAAATCGGGAAACAACACATAGACTGAGAGAATGATTTCAATCCATGTCTCACATCTATACGATATTTAGAATGGAGGAATATATGATCCCTTATCTAAAGGACACGCTTCTTATAAGATCAAAGTTGACAACGGCTTTTGAAAGCTACGATTGATAATCGAATTGTACTTACATTATAGTTACTAGACTTATCCAAGTGGGAGACTGTTGGATTAGTGTCTAAGCCCGTAACTATATTTGGTATGTACTTGACCCGGTTGTGCATGGTCTGTTGTGCATGGTCCTTTTGGGCTGCCTTCACCAAAGCAACTTGATAAGATGATTTATGGAGAAATAGGATTAATTATGATTTATTAATATATTATATGAATAATATATTAAAGGAGAAATCATATTGTTTAATTAATATTAGTCAAGAATTAATTAAGAATTAGTTTTGTGACTAAAAGACATTAATTAAACTTAGGGGACTGGAATTGTAATTATAAGATAGTTGCAACTGGGCTATGGATCACCTTGGAATATAGGTTGGACGAATTCTATGGGAAGCCCATAAGGAATTCGTCCAAGGGATGTTCTAAAAGGAGTCCATGGGTTGCTTAGGGCTTAAGCAGTCAGATTAGGGTTTCCTAGTTGCAAACCCTAATAGCCTAACTATAAATAAGGACCCCTAAGCCCCAAAAACGTGGCCAACTGATTCCTTAGAGTTTCTAGATGTTTTGGGTGCCTCTCCTCTTCTCCCTCTTCATCTGTGACATCCTCATTTTCATGGCCAGAAAGACCGGTTTGTTTATGTTTTGTTTTCATATCAGAGTTATCTTTTAAAGAAAACAGTTGTGGAATTTGTCCCAAAAACAACATATGATAACCATTTATCAAAACATTTCTCAAAGAGAATGTAGTTTTATTAAATAATAAAACCTCGGGATGTCATGTTCCGATACAGACCAAAAGCATACAAAATATAAAATAGACCTTACAACAGTTATTTATAACTACTGATCTATAATCCAAAATCTCTTATCAAGTCCACCAACTTATACTCTTGTGCCATTACCTGTAATGCAAAGAAAACTGAGTGGGGTAGGCTTGGGAGCCTGGTGAGCATATAGGGTTTTCAACCCACAATAATACATTTATTATTCAATCATCAAACAACAAAACCCAAATACCCATCCCCATATCTCCTTTATTTCTTAAGGGTTTACCCTAAGAACCAATTATCCTTCATTCATTCATTCCTAAGGATTGACCTAAGGAATTGACACAAAGTCCATTGCTGCTAAAGTTTATCTATTAGATACTAAATCCATAGCTATCAGGCGCTAACTCTATAGTCAACAAGGTTTACTCAACAAGCACGAAGTCACATCGTCACCAAGGTATATCAAATAGGCACGAAGTCGCATCGTCACCAAAGATTACTCAATAGGCACGAAATCACATCGTCACCAAGGCTTACTCAATAGGCACGAAGTCACATCGTCACCAAGGTTTACTCAACATGCACTACGTCTCATAGTCATCAGGGTTTATACAATTGGCACTACGTCTCATATTCACCAAATATTTCATCTACCCATGTTCTACCCAACATATTTGTAGATATAAAATACATATATGGTTTAGATCATTAAAAACCTATATAAAACATCCATTTCACACCTATCTCAAATAAACAAACAATATATAACACATAGCACGTATTTCATAGCAAATACTTCATATTTATGTGTTAGAAGAAAGTAACTACACACTCTATTGATCAGAAGATGATCGGACAACACTACGGCTTGTAGAAGTAGTAATCTTCGGTGAAACCGGGAGATCTTCACAAAAACCGGGGCTTCTCGCGGGCAGAGTTTTTGCTCGGAAATTTTACTTCTCGGGATCTTCGGGGCTTCGGGACTTGTTTCGGGGCTCGGGAATGATACCGGGGCTTCAGGGTATTTCTTGCACAAAAATCGAGGCAAAACGGGAGAGAGAGAAGAGAAAATGAGCAAAGGAATCGGCTGCCCTCGCATTCTATTTATAGGGTGCTGAAACTCAATTTACGTTGGGTGTAATTTCGGAGTACGTTGGGCGTACTAAGCTCTACGCTGGGCGTACGCTTCGGATCAGGCCGGAGTCGTCATCGCTTATCAACTCATGCACTCGAGTATTGGGTCAGGTCGACGTGGCCCATTTCAGTTCATGCATATGGGTACGCTGTGCGTACTCCATTACGCTTCGCGTACACCGACATACCAAACTTCAAAATTGCGTAACTTTCGCATACGAGCTTTGTTTTCAACGTTCTTTATATTCACACGTAGGTGAGACTAAGCTCTAGAACTTTCATTTAGACTCCATCGCCTAATTTTGACTTTATATTTATTATTATATTTTTAACAGGCCGGTACAAGAAATGTCCGTTAAAAATTCATAACTTCTTCATCCGACGTCCGTTTTCGTTTTTACCGTTGAACTACTATCAACGAGATCTTCGATTCTCGTTTAGATTGTTTCGACTAGAAATCACTCGATCTCGAATTCGAGTTTCGGGCTGCATACTGCTAAGCTGAAACTTAGAAAAATCATAACTTCCTCATACGAAGTCAGATTTGGGCATTCTTTTTATGCACGCTCTCGGTTTAACGAAATCTACAACATTCATTTAGATCACTAAGGCTAAATATCGCTCTATCGTAAATTCACTTTTTAAGTCATTCAGCGTCGTGCCGGTTCTGTCGCGAAACTTCGACATGTCATAACTTCTTCGTTATAACTCGGATTTCGGCGTTCTTTATATGTACATAATCCTTGTAACATATACTACAGCTTAGTTAAGATTACTCCTTCTAAATAATCTTCCCTAAAAAAGTTATTTTTGACGCTTATCGTCTCTAAATTGACTAGCCCTGATCTACGGGCGTTACATCATCCTTATTGTTTGTGGTGTTTGTGACTCCATTAGAGGTGAAACACTTGAGACACAAAGCTTTATGAAGCCAACTACAAGTAGTAAATTGTTATTGCTACATAACAGTCAAAGGTAATATCTAAAACTTAATTTTATTCATAGTATGCTAGATCTAGGGTTTGAGAGCTTTGGATAATTATTGTATGTACAATTAGATAAACCTAGATCCAAAGTTTAGGGTTTTGCATGTGGACCATAGGACTAATGTAGTGCTCATAACCCAACAAGAATGAGCTCTCAATGGCTATTTATAGGTTGTCCAGGGAATCTATGCGTCGCGTAAGGCATGGTGCGGGCCACACACTGTGGCCTTGTTGGCTCCTATGGGTTTCTACCACGTGTTGCCGCCTTGTTTGTCTGAACGTGTCATCTTCCTATAGTACCACATGTCATCATCTCCTTCATCCATGTCGACATGTCTTGGAAGAAAGGGCCTACCCTGACATGGCCACGTGGTGCTCTCTTGTGGTGCCACGCCATCATGCGCGTCGCACACTTTGCGCACACGATTTTCCATATTTTCAAAATGACATAACTTCTTCATATGAGCTTAATTTTCAACGTTCCTAATATCCCCATAAAGCTATCAACGATATCTACAACTTTACTTTAGACTTCAACAACTAGTTCTCACTCTATCAAAAATTTATACTTTTGATATGCTTAGGCTTTTAAAGATCGTTGCAAAAAGCATAACTCCTACATACAAATTTCATTCTTGATGATCTCTATATAGACAGACTCCTATTGACAATATCTTCAACTCTTGTTTAGATTGTTTAAGCTAACAATCAGTTGATCTAAAAGTCGATATCAGTGTGCACACAACTACGTTGAAATTTAGAAAAAATCATAACTTCCTGTAATGAAGTTAGATTTTGACGTTCTCTATATGCACGCTCTTGGTTTAACGATTATTACGACTTTCGTTTAAATTACTAAGTCTAAAAAGTAAGTTATCAAAAATTCACTTTTTACAATACACAAAGTCGAGCCGGATTAATCGCGAAATTTCGAAGAAGCATAACTTCTTCATACGAGGTTGGATTTCAGCATTCTTTATATGTACAGAATCATTGTCACATATACAATGACTTTGGTTAAGATTATTTATCCTAAATAATCTTATATTAAAAGTCAATTTAAACGTTTATTATCTCTAAATTGACTAGCTCGAATATTTGGGCGTTACAACATTTTTCGAAGAGGTTGCAATCCTATTTTCATTGCCTTGATCCCATCATAAAACTATTAGCTAGTAGATTAATTTTGTTTATTGATAGGCTAGTCATTAGGGAACAATTATCTTTTATTAGAGGTCGATAGATTTTAGATGGCTCGATGATTCTGATCGGGCTTGTTACTTAGCCTAAAGCTCATGATAAGAAGGTACTACTTTTCGAAGTTGATTTTAAAAAGACATGATTTTGTCTATTTATATTTTTTTAATGATATGCTCATGAAAATAGGGTTTGGTCCTAAGTTGAGAGGTTGGATCCAAGGATGTCTCAACTCCTCTATGGAATCGGTTATGATCAATGGTTCTTCCATCGATGTGCTCCATTTTAGGAGGGGGGTCGGGAAGGTGACCCTTTTTCAATGTTTCTCTTTATTATTGTGATGGAAGCCATGTTGTCATGCATGAGGCAGTTTCCAAAGTTGTTTGGTAATCACATTTTTTTTCCTGTGGATTATGAGATGTTTACAGGTTAGTGGTCTACCAAGAACATCCAAATATTTTCATGATTCTCCATTGCTTCTTCTTGCTTTTGGCTAATTTATTTAAAAGCAAATTTTTGCAACTTTGAGCCGGTCTATATAAAAGCAAAACTTTAGGACTTTGAGCGAGCTTTTTTGTTTTGAAAGAGATGACATGTCGTATAGGGTGTGTCCCACTTAAAACATCTTTTACTTATCTTCGGTGCATGGTAGATGGTAACATATGTAAATCTGATGCATGGAAAGATGTGATGAGAAAATTACCACAAAGCTATCGATTTGGAAATCCAAAATCTTTCTTTTGGGAGTCGTTTAATTTTCATCAAATTTGTTCTAAGCTCAGTTGGTACTTATTATATGACAATGTTCAAATCCCATGATTGTATTCTTAATCAAATTAAGCCTCTATGGAAAAATTTCATTATTTGTCGTAGCTTGGAGTAGACCAGACAATTCGATACACAACATGGCTGATATGACACGTCTTTTTTCTTGTACGGGTTTGAGAAATTCGTATTTCGTGTTGACACGAATTCCAAATTTGCGTTTCATGCCTTATACACCGTATAAGATATAAATAAAATTTATGTGATACATGACCTGCTACGACACATGTAAACACGTTTAGACATTGTATAAAATGAAAATTTTAAATTTATTTCTCTATAAAAACTGGTTTTCTTTCTTTTTAAATAAAAACTAAATTATTAAAGACTAGTTTTGCAATGATCATATGTAAACTATAATACTCATCAAAATGATGTTATTTGTGTAATATACATGTTTATTAAATAATGCAAATGTACCAATGGTGCATTAGTGGACATAGGACGTCCACAGAACATGGCGTGGCACAAGACATTTTGTCAAGAGTAAATTACACGAATGGTCCCTATGGTTTGGGGTAATTTGCACGTTTGGTTCCTAACTTATTTTTTTAACTCGGAAGGTCCCTACTGTTTGTTTTTGTTACACGCTTGGTCCCTATAGCTTGTTTTTGTTACGTGCTTGGTCCTTATCTTACCTAAAAATATTATTATTTAAATAGGGAAAAATGGTGAGGTAGGTAAAGTAAGGTGAATGGGTGGGGTTGGGGGTGTGTTTATTTAAATAAATTAAAAAATCAAGGGAAAAATAGTCTTTTTAAGTAAGACAGGGACCAAACGCGTAACAAAAACAAACAGTAGGGACCTTTCGAATTAAAAAATTAAGTTAGGGACCAAACATACAAATTACCCTAAACCATAGGGACCATTCGTGTAATTTACTCTTTTGTCAATTCAATGGATAGCTGTATCGTGATGGACACAAATATTGTCATAATATTTGTATCTAATATATTCATTTTTATTCTTGAACAAATTATTGAAATGGTCGCTATCATTAGTAAAAATATCACATTTGGTCTTTATATTTTGTTTTGTATTCGGACTATCTCTACAGTTAATTTCGTTGTGTTTTTGATTTCTCTTAAACATAAAAGGATTATAATGTCCTTTATATTTTCTTTTCATTTTTTTTATTATTTTGTTATTATTTATTAATTAAAAAAATGTATTAATATACATAGGTCCCACCATCAACACCACCTCTCGATGCCAACCATCACCTACCACCATCTGAAAACTACTAGCCATCGGAAACCACAATCAATGACTGCCAACCACCACCGGATCCACTATCTACCTCCGGCATTTGCATCCTCTATTAAACCACCACAATTGACGTCTTACAGAACCACCGTTCAACCTCCACCTTTTATCTTAGGTCACCATATACCAAAATCAAAAGAAATTGAACCAAAATAAAAAAAAAAAAAAACCCCAACATAATCACACCCAAAATCTATATACAAAACCCGAAATCAAAATCTGTATACAAAACCTAAAATCAAAATATGTTCCTGAAATCGTTCCTAAAAATCATTCCAGAAATCAAACACAGAGTCTATTTTTATCGATCTTTTGGTTCTGTGGATTTCAAGAAATCTCCCGTCTGTTGATTTTATCGTTTCGGTGTCCATGTGTAGATACGTAGGTGACGGAGGTAGAATGGTGGTTTCAAAAATGACTACGGATCTTGTTTGATTTCATTTTTCCTCTTTCTTGTTGTACAGAAGCATTAGAGTGCAGATTTGGCGACACCACCATTGCCATTTATATTTTACCAGCCATGTCTGTAGATTTCAGCACTACTAAAAATAAAAACATCTACAGAATGTAGACAAAACACTAACTACCTTCAACCCAAAAAACAAAATTGTAACCCAAATCAAAACATGAAATGGCAACCAATATCAAATGAGAAAAAAAAACATTTTTTTGGATTTGCGACTTTTTTGAAACTCTTACACCGGCTGGATCTGGTTCGAATCTTCGTAGGAAAATAGATTCGGTTCAGGGCAATGAACAAGCATGAGGGACAAAGATGGAGACGAGGAAGATTAGAGATGTTGCCTAGCAATGGAGAAGACATAATGGAGATCGGCTATTGGTTTGGGCGAGAAGGAATCAGAAAGAAGAGACGAGGAGGGAAGGATTACGGTTGATGAAGCACTTGTTGCCAATGGTGGTTGATGATGCCGACGACCGAAACATTAAAGAAAAAAACAAGAATAAGGGATATAGAAAATGAAGGGATAGTAAACACCAAAAACGAAACAAAAACAAACTATAGAGATGATCCAAGTGTAAAATTCAAAAATTACCGTTCGTTTTTGTTTATCCTCAATTTGCATCCTCAATTTGCATCCTAACATCGAAACTTCAGCTGTATTCTTTTAATATTATTGTTATTAAAACTGTTTTTAGATATGAATGGCTTAATGATAAATATTTATAAAAAATATTACTATCAATCTATTATATCCATTACTCTTCATTAATTATTGAAACAAATTTTTGCTTGAGAATTGAAGGAAAGCAATGGGCAATTAAGCCGGTGGTCCAAGTGAAGTGCGACGAGTCATTAACCGTAAAAGGAGGACGACCGTAATCCGGAGTAAATGCAAGCTGCCACCGGTCACCGCCCAAGAACACGCATGCCAATTGATGACCTGGCGGTTAACAACACTTCGCCAGTGACGTAATGCCATGTGGCACAGTTGATGACAGCCTGCTTTTGTTATGCTGATGTCATCCATGCTTCTAGAAAACGTGATACCCAAGACAAAAAACAAAGTCAAAAGCTTCCCTTGCTTACATTTTTATTACTATTTTTCCTTTCTATAAAAATTAGGAATATAATTTTCTAGAACGTTCAAAAATGGGATTATGGATTATATCACGTGCGATGCATCACAAATCCTGCAAATAATTACAACGGTGTAGTCATTTTCGGAATCAAACAATAATATTAAGGATATCATGTATGAAAAAAAAACATTTATAACAATACCGAGAAAATAGACATAGTTTTTGAATTTGAGATAGATAATATATTATTTTTGATATATGTTAAATTGCTACAAATTTATATCAACACTAGACAAATTTCCGCCTATTATGATGCAAGAATAAATTTATATTATAAAAAAATACCAATAAAAATATGTTGTCAAAAACTACTAAGTTATTTTTACAAACTATAAAATAAAAATTCTAACAATAATATAAAATATTATTATCATTTTAACTATTATTGTTGTTAATTAATATTAAAAACTTCTATTATTCAAATATTACTTCTATGTAATTAACATATATAAAGATAAATTTATTATTATAATAAATATTAAAAATTGCTTAATACTACATATTGATTAATTAAAAGTATCACGTTTCATTTAACCAAAGTTCAACTAAATATTCATTTATATCAAAACGAAATCATAAAGGTTCATAATCTGTATCATTTGTACAACCAAATAAAATAAAAAGATCATTAAAATAAATAAGTTACTTTCATTAACTATGTAATACTAATTAATATATATATATATATATATATATATATATATATATATATATATATATATATATATATATAATATTATCGTTATTTTAACTATTATCATTGTTGATAACATTTTTTAGTTTGAAGTTGAAAACTTGTATCATCGTAATAATACTCAAATGCAGTTAACATACAAAGAAAAATTTTATTATCATAACAAATATTATTATAACGTTCGAAAAATACCGAGTAAATTTTCATTTTAAATAAGTCAAAACTATTAAAAAAACAATCAGAGTAAAAGTATTCTTAAAACATTAGAATAAATCATAAACAATCAATGCGGAACAAATCTACATGGGATACAATGCGATCATGTCAGACTCTTCCTTTTGAAACTAGATGTACCCAAAAACATTGTAAACATAAACCGTAAGCACAAAGCTTAGTGAGTTCCTCTAAAATACATCAAACAACACAGCATATCAGGTTACTAGAGAGATACTTTTGTTTCGACTTCAGCTTCAACCACCGTCGGTGGGAGGAGTAAAGTTGAAGGGAGGTCATGAACAACTAAGTCTGGAGAAGTGTAGAGGCAAGATTCGATGATTCTGGGCGTCATTCTATTGATTCCAACAGCGGTCCGGTCAGGCCCGATCCAAGGGCAGGGCGAGCTGGGCTAAAGCCCATGGCAGCAATGTGGCAGGGGGCATCATAATATGTACAGTTCTCATGGGTATATTTTAATTAGGGCCCAATAATTGGTCCAGATCGCATGTCCCCTACTCGAGTCCAGCACGCGACATAAGCCAAGAAGCGACAATTCATTTCCAGCGGCTGAAAAAAAAAAACTACCTTTTATTTAACTTGCAACTGTTGTGGCACACCTAATAGGGTTTCGAGAGTCGGGAATAACTGGAAAAAACGAGGAGACAACGGCGGTATATCAACAATACACGAAGATAACAATGGTAATTGATTTCTGATTTCTTATTTCCATCGAAGATGTTAGTCGCTTAAACCCTAAACTACAATTCTGATTTCATTTGGAGAACCGAGTTGCTTGATTTTTGATAATTGGATTTTTAATTTCAATAGAATTAAATTCTTAATCTTTTCTCGGTTTCTGATTCTTCTGATTTTTTTATTTCAGTATATTCAAATTTTTTGAAGCTTTTTATGATATTACAGTGATTCTTCTTCTTTCACGATGCAAGTTTGAGTTTTCAGATGACTAATAGATTTCATTTTTTCATTTACAGAGGGAGATTGTGCAATGCTGAAGAATCTGGTGGCCTGAATCAACCCACAGCAACGTACATGGTATTTGAACATTTTATTGAAACTGCAAAGATTTTGTTTGAGATATAGTTTCTTTCTATCTGAGTATACATTAGTTTTATTTCCAATTTTGAAAATGTTATCTTTTAGTTACTTTATATATTTGCTCGTTAGATATAGAATGATTATTTTAAAAAATAACACATTTGTCTATTAGCATATGTTTTAATTATGCTTAAAAGGCAATATATTTCTTTAAAAGCTCAAAGTTAATGAAGAATTTGAACATCTATAACTTGAAATGAGTAAAAAAACCTATAGCAACTCCCATTTCTAATACCCATGCCTTTTTTGTTTGTTAAATAATTGAAGGTGTGGATCCACAAAGTCTTGTTTTTTCTTAATTAAAAGAAGAAAATGATACCAAGTTTTTAATATATTTTTGAAAACATCGGTGCACCATATAGTTTATCACGAATAGGGAGGTGGATTGGGATTTTTAGCATGAAGAAGGTCGATGGTGGCGGTGATTTGTTCATTTGATTGAATTTGATTTTGACTATCTAAAATTTAAATTGGGTTTTGATTGGTTATATGTTTTATTCTAAGTTTTGATTTTTTTAATAGAGAAGAATGTGATGAAAAAGAATGAGGGAAAATTCATCATTTTTATATCAACTAGATTATGACCCGCGTTAAACGCGGGCAATGATTAAATACATATCACATTAATAGGTGGCTTTGTCTTAGGTTGAATTTTAGTAAAAAAAAAATGTTAGTTAGATTCATTGTTAGAGTTTTTGATCCAAACTTAGTAGATAAAAATATTTAGTATTTATATTAGAGCAATTTGGTTTTTTAATACAATAATTTTTGACATAAATAATCTATGTGATCTTTGTTTTATCACAACATAATGCGACTTATTGATTAAAACATGTTGTGTAGTTGATTTATGAATTAAGTGTGTTCGGCGTACCAACCCTCATGGAGGCTGATATGGCTCTTCTCATATCGGCCATGTAAAACCAAAAACAACAATAAGTTGTTACATGTACCAGCAACATTAAATTTTGCAAAGAAATTCGATAAACATTACAAATAAAGTGAGTTGTCATAACCATAAACATCAAATTCATACATCGTAACTTGGTCGATTTCAAAGTATTTTTCCTTATAAAAATTAAAATATGATTTTTTAGGCTGCACTCAATCACATATACATATCTTCCGATCATATAAATTATTACAAAAAAATGTTATTAACAAAAATATAATATTAGTTTCATAATTTGCTAAAGGTTAACACTAATAAATAATAATAAACTTTCACAAATCTTACATTTTGGTCGATACATCCAACTTACAAATGAAATTCGGTTTAGATGTTTGATTCAAGAAGTGCATCCATTTATAATGCTTACCAGTTTTGATTGTTTCCACTTGAATGTGAACATTAATATTCTTGTAGAGAAATGGAACTTCAAATGAGCTCTACATAGCCAAATCAGCAAACATGACAACACAAAAAGAAGCCTAACTTGGCATATAACCAAATTTCCAACAAATTTCAAAATTTTAAGGTTTTGTTGAACAATTTTTTCAATTTATCATAATTTTATTTTTTTACAACCTTATATGAGTAATCAGGAATTTAAATCAAGTGAAAGAAGTAATTATTCATTTAAATCCAGTAAAAAAATTACAATATTGTGAAATTGCATATAATTTACATGTTTGCTTATTGTCTTGGAGGTACCCGACCACTTGGATATGTATTATTATTTGATTAACTAGTGCATAAATTACATCATAGAATATGAAATTTAACGATTTTTCAAATTCATTTACACTTGATTTAACAATAGAAAATAGACAAATTTATAATCATGAAATTATGCTTAATTCAACAAATTTGTTATTAAAATTAATAGAAAACTAAGTTTCTTGAAGAAACATTGATGGACAACGTGTTTGACCAAACATTGGTCAAGATGACATAAACAATTTGATCTAAGGGTGGAAAATGTATAAGTGAAATACAATCAAAAATATTTATTGCTTTAGATGATGAAATAAAGATTCTCTTTTAAACATAGAATTCAATCTTCTATTTTGTATATGTAAATGTCATACACATTGGTTCGTAAGATATATGGAAGATATGGTGGATAACCTATTGACTCATGTTCAAATCATCGCACTACTAAGCCTTTGTGGCCATAGAGTTTCGCGTGCAGTGACTCCGTGTCATGAGGCATAACCTCATGTTCGCAGCGGGGGATTAGTCGGTGCGTGAAAGCTGGCCCGAAAACCCTCGTTAGGGAAGTTCCATTTCCAAAAAAATGTAAAAGTCTTAGTCTTTGCCTCTCTCTAGCGTCATTGTAATGAGTTTTATTATTTAAATCTGTAAAATTGTGGATATCATTAATATCTAAAAAATAATAATATTTCAATGATAAATGTTTACTAATAAATTTTTCAATAAATTCACAAGATATTGTAAATTATTGTTTTGGAACGGTTAAAAGATTTATAAAAGTTTATAATTTCATAAAAAGTTGTAGTTTGCTAATATTTATATTGAAGTTGTAATGAATAACATTATAACAATGTTGACAAATTCACATTCAAAAGGAATAATAAGGTAAAAAATGATTAAGATTCTAAATTCATATGAGTTTAAACCCAAAAGGCAAATAGATGAATAATTCAACATTTCATAAAACCCAAAAGGTATTTAAATGATCAAAATTCTAAACCAAAAAACAAATAGTATTAAACAAAGCAATCAAAAAACAAACCTAAAAACCCAATGGTATGTAGACATAATATGAAATCAATTGTACTCAAATCACTCAACTACTCATATAAAATCACAAAAATCATATATTATTTTTCTTTATTTGGAATTAACAGTTTTGGTTTGCATTCTCCATAAGTACAATCTGCGATTTATGTTAATGATCGTTTGGTTGAGGACATTGTCTCCATATTATCAACATTGTAAACACATTCCAAGTTGTGTTTTAATACTTCATGTCTAGACATTTTTTTAAAGGATGTCCACTTAGTTAGTGGACTTGTTACAATACTTTTATCAAGATTCGAAGTCGGTGTGACGTTATCACCAGTAAATAAAACTGCATCCTAAATATAGAAAATAAATTCATATGTCAATCTAAAAGTTAATAATATTTTAAAGTATTTAAAATATTAGATTTAGTTATATTATATTTAAAACCTTTAAATTTAATGTGTCTTGACATCCGAATTTTGCCGATAAAACGTTAAACAAATCAGATTACGATGCCTATAATTGTAGTACATAGACATATGTTAGTTAATCAACTAAAATCTAAAAAAACGAATCTAATAAGTGTAGTGTTTGTAGTATGTTTTGTAAAAGAATGTTATCTGTTCGATGTTAATTTTTTTTCCAATTCAAAAGTGATTTTATTATCAACATTGAAGTTTGAGATTGCATAACCATCAACATTGTTCTTCAAATTATAATGAGAAATTTGAATTTTGAACAACAACTTTTTATCCAAAAGTAATTTCAAATCAGACGAATAAATCTTCATATTACCCTCATAAAAATGGAAAAACTAACGGTTATAGAAATAGACAGACAAAAATTAAAAATTAGTTTTATGTAAATGAAGTTAATACCGATAACCTCATTAAACTTTTGAAGCAACTCTAGTGTGTTTTTTTTTCAGAAGTTTATTTGCGTCACGATCAAATAACGTAAATGACACCACGCCGGTAAAGTCTTGTAATATAATGGTGATTTTGAAACTAAAACCATTGATAGAAACAAATTCAATAATATAAAATTTGAAAATTTAATCGAAGATTATAATAATATGTATAAAAGAGTTATTGAAAACCTTGCAACAACAGATACGTCTTTGTTCATGCAAGTTGAAGTGTAACAATAAAAAAAACTTCTTTATCCTGCTTTTGATCCGTTCCACTAGCTTTGTTCATTTTATATAGGATATACTGGAAGATAAATTATGAATAATATTGATTTTAATTTTTACTCTTAAATATTTTGTTGATTTAATGGGATTATATTAGATTTTATTGGTTAATAACTTAATTATTGATATTCTTGTTTAATGAGTTTTTAAAAATAAAATAAAATATAAACGAGTTTGAATTTGGAAATCAAAAGCAATAAATAAGGGAGTTAAATTAGGAACAATATTAATTAGAGAAACTGATATCATGTATATAAATAGAATGATATGTTTCAATTGATAAAATAATTACTGAATTTAAAGATGCTATAATTATTATAGATTCTATAATTAAATGTAATTTTGTTTGAATTTTATTTGGGGAAGATGATGTCAGCAGTTTGATCTAATGGTGGAAAATATAGGATTAAAACACGATCAGTGGTCCTGATTGTTTCATCGGTAAATTAAAGGTTCTCTTTTAATAATATTTAAAGATTGTAGTATTAAAAACGAGATTAATGTTGTGTTAATGATGCCCTTTATATATATATATATATATATATATATATATATATATATATATATATATATATATATATATATATATATATATATTGGTCAATCGTTTAGTACAACTAAGTTAAAAGGGCATTATTTTGGTATCTCGCCTTGGGCATTAAAACCCATTGGACCGGTCCTGGTTACGATGTCTCCGACGGTGGTCCGATGGTTGGTCCCAACTTCAATGGAGGTCGAAAGAAAGGAAAGAGGGACATCCAATTTCATATTGGCAGGGGTGGAATGGGGGTGGGATTGGGGATTTAATTTAATTTATCTAATTATTATAAATAATAATTTTAACTTAAAAAAATTTAAGACTTGAAATTAGTGGCTTATATTTGTTTTCAATTGTTATCAACATAATAAATGTTTTCATTTGAATATATATATATATATATATATATATATATATATATATATATATATATATATATATATATATATATATATATATATATATATATATATATATGTTTGAATTTTGATAAGTCAAGCATTGGACAAATGTATTCATCGGACATGCACTTGTATAGACAACCAATCCACTACATAAGTTGGACTTAGAATATTCGCAGCAAATGAGATAAGGTTTTTGGTTTTTCTGTTCTATTAATTTGTTGAATTTAAATGGGAAAAAAATCATGATTGAATAAATTATAAATTTGTTTTCACTTACCTTAGTAACATTCGTATTTGGTAAACTATATGTATTAAATTTGTTAATTTGTGTTTCTTGTTGAGTGCCATGGCTATATAATATACATAAATGATAAAATTTTCAACAATGGTGTGGTGGTTTAGGTATAAAGCAACAATAATCTTTAGCTTGCTTTTAAGGATCAATCAAATGATTTGAACCCAAAAATGAAACACTTGAATGTGAACACTAGTTTCCATTTCAAGCAAAAATAATATTCTTGCATGGCGTAGCGCCGTAGCCACCTAGGTAGGAACTACATTTGAAAACAAAACTATAGGGAATTTTTGAATATATTTATATTTTTTAGGATTATTCATCAAAATACCAATATCTAGGCCGTTGATTTTTAGGGCTATGTGTAAAAAATGAGAATGGTCCCTAAATATATATTTTTTTTCTATATATACGCAAAATTTGTTCATACTATGATAATTCGATAAATGTTATAAAAACAATCAAAACAAAAGAACGATAACATGATCTATAATCTTACATATTTACATTAATTGTAAGGTTCTCATAGGATTATTGAAAGCAAAATTGGTCTCAAACTCTTCATGATCAATATTCTCCAACGTGTCATTCTGAATAGCTATCATTGTAACATTGTCAATCCATTAAGTATTTTTTTTTTGTTATTTTATAGACTATAAGTAAGACTTTAACAATATTATTTTGATTTTTATCAACACCTACATTATCTGCATCATATCATATCATCATATCATATTATATTATAAATGAAGCATTTTTCCTTTCACCACATTCATTTGAAACTTCCATGCAATTTTCCTTTCACTACATTCATTTGAAACTCCCATGACTTTTCAATTTCTTTCTAATAATGATTATAAGTTGGTTAATAAGATTAATTAAATATCAAACCTAAAATGTAATCATATATAAACTAAATTTCATTATTAAAAGAATATATTTACTTCTACTTATAAAGTTATGTTATTTTAACTTTTAACATATTATACTTAAATTATTAGTTTTAATATATTGTTGGATGTAAACCATTATCATTTTAAAGCTACAACTTTTGAACAATTTGTATAAGATACTTAAATTGTTAATTTAAATATAACATTACATGATCAACTTAAATATGAATTTCAGTTTAACTTAAACAACTCAAATAATATTTTGTAAATAGTTAAAAGTGATAAATTGCAGTGTCTTTTTGATAATTATTATAAGTTGGTTAATAAGGTTAAATAAATATCAAACCTAAAGTGTAATCATAAATAATCTAAATTTCAATATTAAAATAATATATTTACTTCTACTTATAAAGTTATGTATCTAAATTTTAACATATTATACTTAATTTATTAGATTTGATATGTAGTTTTATATAAATCATTATCAGTTTAAAGCTACAACTTTTGAACAGTCTGGACAAAATACTTAAATTGTTAATTTAGATATAACATTACGGTGTCAACTTAAATATAAATTTCAGTTCCACTTAAAAAACCCAATGAATATTTTGTGAATTGTTAAAAGTAATAAATTGTAGTGCTGAATGTAAAAACTAAATTATAATCTCAATTTAACTAAAATATTTCCTAAAGATATTTTTATAATAGTTAAAAGTTTTCAAATAAATAGATTAAAATAACTTATAATAACAATATTTAAAAAGTAACTCTATATAAATGATTATATTGTTACCTTTAAAATCAAAAAACAGTGTTTGATGTTTTAAATAATTATAATGATAGAAATTAAAACGTTAAACAAATAAATTTAAAAAAAGTTAATTAAAAATAACAACAACTATAAATTACATTAAACCATATATTATATTTAATTTTATTCATGAGTAACTTGCGGGTAGAAGTCATTCAAGCGGTTGAGATTATGCAATTATAATAGATGTATATATTATCATGTAATTCAAAATAATCAATATATTAGATCAATTTAATATACGTATTATTCTATAAAATTTAACAATAACGTTATTGGTATATTTAAAAAAACATATATTTATAAAGATTTCAACTATATAGGTGTTTCTGCGCAACGCGCAGACATTCGCCTAGTTAATATCATAATCGTTTTGATTCTAAAAGATCTTTAAGGCTTTTCTGGATAAACATATCAAGAGCCCCACTCTGAGACCTTATATCTTCATCTTTTATTATTATTATTATTATTATTATTATTATTATTATTATTATTATTATTACGTTTTTCACTACCTAATAGATGTTTAGGAGGTATAAATTTTGAAATTTATATATTATATAACATTAACAAAAATATGAAAGTCATAATTACAGAAACTAAGGGGAATTAGAAATCGCTCAAAATAGATCTCACATTTAATAATGCAATAATGTGAAGTTAGAAACTCAGTCATTCATAATATATGTGTTAGTGTGTTATATTTGTTAATCAATGACAACAATCGTAATATAAAAACGAGAGGCTGTCAAATTTATAAATTAGGAATAGTGAAATACTTTGTTTAGTTTCAGTTGACAATAAAAAATCAGAGTGGGAGTGCAACAAAAAACCATGAGAGGTGGAATGTAATGGAATAAAAAAAATCAAGAAATAAGAAACGTCATTTGAGTTTTGCAGTTGTTGCAATTTTGAAAGCTTGAAATTGAAACAACACGTAAGCCCGTGCTTGCCATAAATCTACATTAGTCTATTATTAGCCCAAATGCAATTTTTAATTTTTAGACAAAATTTCAAAATGTGATTTCCTGCAATTTTTAATTGTAGTGTGAGTTATTGGAATTGGAACAAAAGATGGGCTTTTTGTCTTTTTATTACTAAAGAGTAAATTGAATTATATGTAAAATTGAACCCCTCCACGACATGGATTATGTGCGGTTGCCCACCTTGCACATTCTAAAAGACACCCATGTTTTAACAAGTAACACACATAACTATCAAATTTAAAATTTTGCCTTTTTTTTAACTAGCATAAATTACACGAATGTTCGTTGTGGTTTGGGGTAATCTACGTGCTTCGTCCCTAACAATGTTTTTTTAACTCAGAAGGTCCCTATAATATGTTTGTATTGCGCCTTTAGTCCCTTATCAACTTAAATTGAGTATATTACCCTTAATGATATTTTTTATACTATTTTTTTTGAACTGACAGATTTAAATATATAAACAAGTCATAAACTAACACCAAATTTCACTTATGTCCACAACGGAATTTGAACTCTCGACCTCAAAGAGAGAGGTCACCATCTGATACCGTTGGGCTAGAAGCCCTTTGTGGGTCCCACACAACATCCTATCCCTTCCATTGTCTTCTCTCTCCCGTGAAGCCCAAACCCACATATATCTTTACTCTCTTCGATAGACGACAACCCTCAATTACTGTCACCCACATACCGCCAGCGATGCTACAACCTGGAAGAAGGTCACCGGTGAGACCGTCTCCTCATTGCCTTGACATTGTTAACCCAAATGTTCTTCCCTCTTTATTGGACCAACAACATTCATGAAACTCCCCCTCTACTGTAACGTCTGTGTTTCGAGGCTAAGCATTGATACGATGATGTAATGGTTAGGTCAACAAATGTAACTTATTTTGAAGAAATAAAGATGAATTACTTGAATATTATGTGGATTATGTGATTTTATTTGCATTATACTTATTTATAAGATATAATAAATTAAGAATGAACATAAGCACCAAAAATAAAATTATAGATAAACCCGATATCTAAGAAGAAATTTTTAGTGGTCGTTACAAGCATTCTGTACATATAAAGAATGTCGAAATCTGAGTTATAACGAAGAAGTTATGACATGTCGAAGTTTCGTGATAAAACCGACACGGCGCTGTGTGACGTAAAAACTGAGTTTGCGATAAAGAGCTTTTTAGCCTTAGCAATATGCATTATACCGAGATCATGCATAAAAAGAACGTCTAAATCTGACTTCGTATGAGGAAGTTATGGATTTTCTAAGATTTGGCATAATAGTGTGCAGCCCGGAGTTCAAATTTTAGATCGATTGATTTTTAGCAGACACAAACTAAATGAAAATTGAAGATCTCATTAATAGTAGTTCAACGATAAAAAGACAGACAAAAACGGGGTCTGTATGTAGAAGTTATGAGTTTTACACGGTCATTAAACAGTGTAATCTTCTCATACTATTAAATTTAAAATCGGTCAAGAATTAGCTGATAGAGTCAAAAGGAGAGTTGTAGATCTTGTCAATACCTACGCGTGGATATAAAGAACATCGAAAATGGGGCTCGTATGCAAAAGGTATGGGGTTTAGAAGTCGGAAGGGTGTTGTAGTGAAGTGGGTGATGTGGCACAATCTGAGCCTTTGCTTTCTCCCCACCAGATGATGAAACGTGGCACCAACTCGACGAGTTGGACTAGAAACTCGATGAGTTAGGGGCTAGAAACTCGATGAGTTGAGCCGGAAACTCGACGTGTTCATCACTTTTTCAGCCTATAAATACCACCCGAGAGTTCCTTTATTTTTCACACCTTAAACCCATTCTTCTTTTCTCTACTCACTCTCTAAACCTCCCAAAACACCCCAAAAGCCTAAGGAACTTCCCTAGAACTTGAAGAAAGCCCCAGAGTGCCCAGAGGCTCCGAGAAAAAGAGTTTTTCGGTTCAGAAACTTTGCCCCCGCAGAGTCCGGTTTTCAAGCAAACCACCCCGTTTCGTCAAAGCGAAGCTTTGTCCAAGTTGGAATCACCACCTCATCAGGCGAGTGCATAGTTACTTTCATCTTACACATAGATATGAAATATTTTATATAAATTATGTGATATGTGTGCATATTATCTGTTTATCTTGAGATCTATGATGGAAGAAAGATTTAAACCTTTCTTTTTTCTTCATATTTGAACTGTATATGTATTTTCTTTTTAGATCTAAACCTTTTACTTCAGATATGAACTATATATGTATTTTCTTTTCAGATCTAAACCTTTTCTTCATATTTGAACTCTATATGTCTTTTCTTTTCAGATCTAAATCTTTTCTTCAGATCTAAGTTGTATATGTATTTTTTATCTATAAATATGTTGGGTAGAACATGGGTAGATGAAATAGTTGGTGTGTGATGAAAGATGAGTTGGAGGATGAGATGAAATGTGATATAGATCATGAGATGAGGGTGAGAGGTGAAAAATGAGAGAAACCTTTACCCAAGCGTTGGCCCCGTCATCTAGCAGAATATGGATGACAACCACAAACTATTCTAGACGGTCCGGTGGAATACTAGCAGACTCGCAACCTGTAGGTGTTGTGAAAGATATGTTCACCCGGTGTACTCTAAAAACCCATTGACATGTATTGCGGGTGGACTCCCGAAAATAATATGGTCGATAAATGAGATAAACCCTGGCAGTTATGGACTTAGCGCATGTTGGATGAACCCTGGCAGCTATGGACTTACTGTCTGTTATATAAACCCTTGCAACGATAGACTTCGTACTTATTCCTTAGGAATAAATAATGAGGGATAGACGATTCATAGAGGTGATATTTAAGAATAAAGAAGATAATTGGGATGGGTAAATGGGTTAATTGTTTGATGATGAAACATAATAAATATATTATTGTGTGTTGAAAACCCTATGTACTCACCAGGTTTCCCAACCTGACCCACCTAGTTTATTTGTAACATCGATAGATTAAAGAGATGTAGATCACTAGTGTAAATGAATGGAAGTTCTGTTTATGCCTATGCATTTGTATTGACGATGATATCCCACTGTTTTAAAATGAATAAAATACATTTCTTCAGAAATGTTTTGATAACATATTTATCATGTTCTTCGGGGAACAAATTCCGCAACGTTTTTCTTTAAAATGATACTCTGATTTTCAAAATAAAGCATAAATAAATCGGTTTTTACGGCCGTGAAAATAGGGATGTTGTTGGAATAGTGTTTAAGCTCGTAACTATATTTGGTATTTACTTGACCCGATTGTGCATGGTCCTTTTGGGTTGCCTTCTCCAAAGCAACTTGACAAGGTAATTTAAGGAGAGAGAGAGAGAGAGAATATTATGGTTTATTAATATCTTATAAGAATAATATATTAAAGGAGAAATCATATTTATTTAATTAGTATTCGTCATAAATTAATTAGGAATTAATTTGGTGACTAAAAGAGATTAATTAAATAAAGGGGTATAAACTGTCAAATGCATGATAGTTGAGTTTTGGGCTGGAGAACCTAATGGACTAAGGGGGGAACGAAATTATGATGGGGATCCATCATATTTTTGTCCAAAGGCCCTAATCTAGAAGGTTCTATGGGTTGCTTGGTGATTAAGCTGTCCATTAGGGTTTAGGCTGAAACCCTAGCAGTCAGCAGTATAAATAGGACCCCTAGGTTATGGAAATCAGCTACCCTTGATTCTAAGAGAACCCTAGGCCGATTTCAGTGCCTCTCTCATATTGCCTTCTTGTTTGTGGGGTTTGTGAACCATTAGAGGAGTTACATTTGTGACTCTAAGCTCAAGATCAAGAAGATTACAAGGATTCAAGCTACTTGGAAGAGGTAAAACACTTAGATCTGTTTTCTTAATGATAATTTCGAATTATATATGATAGATCTAGTTTTGTAAGTTTTGGAATCAAAGCATGTACAATAGAGAAACCTAGATCCAAGCATTAGGGTTTGTATGAGCAAATAGGAATGTTTCTTATGCATAAAACCCATTAAATGTCACATCTACTACCAATGGCGTTCATCGGCCCCCTCTATCACCCTGCCTCCCCCATCTCCGAAACCGTCACCCTCATCCTCTGTTCCAAACTTTAACTGTCTCTTTTCTCATCTACCACCAGTAACCTAAACACACGTGAAAACCCCATCGAAATAATCAATTTTCGTGTTTCAGGCTTCTAAATTGAGGGGCATGTAGCTCGTCGGTGAATAGGGAAAGGGTGGATTGGGGAATCCCTCTTCTCTATTCCATCCCTTTATTTGCTTTAGGTTTGATTTCACCTTGGTTCTTGAATAAATCAGTTTTCTTGCCAGATTGAACTCATTGAAGTTGCAGGTTTGTCACTAGATACTCCTTCTCCCCTTGTCGTTCCTATCGTAGCCACCATCTTTTTAGGATTCGGAGCTATCGACGATTTCGACCCTACTTGGCTTAACTTCTGGATGTACAATTCAGATCTGTTGGCGTTCAGGTAACAATCGTGGAATACATCATAGATGGGTTCGATTGGTATGGTGGTAACCGCGAGGGGATTCTTTTTTAGATGTAATTGGTACAAGTTAATTACCCAGGTAGATGTTGTTCCACCATTGTTAATATGGCCAAATGTAGATGTTGTTCGATGGAAATGTGTTTACAAACATGGATTTCAATTTTTCTCTGGTGAATAAATTCTTGGGTGATAAGAAAGACTAAATTCTTGTAATTGGTTGTGGTATCGAAGGAGAAGAAAATTATATAGTTAAGGTATGGGTGGAATAGGAATGAGGTGGTGAGACCTAAGTGATTAGGGACCAAATGTGCAGATTACCTCAAATCATAGGGAACATTTGTGTAATTTACCCTTTTAATTAGGTATGAATTTTCAAACTCATTTTTTCTAATTAAACTAAAAACACGTTCAAAAATGTATTTTTCTGCAAAGAATAGTTCAAAATCCTGAAATATATATGGATTTACAACCTAAATTTCTATATAAAAAATATTTCAAAATTTTAGTTTTTTTCAGGAAAAAACAGTTTTTGAACTTATTTTTTCTTTTGAGAAAAAATGAGTTAAAAGCTATATCTAGTTTAAAACTTACAAAATTTCGAACTTAATGATATTTGCGTTACTTATTAAAAAAATAGTCATTTCCTAATATCTCTTAAGAAAAGATATATAGATATTTAATACGCTATCAAAATCTCCTCTATCAGTTGACCACGTGACTTTCCAGTTGACCTCTTGGGTTAATTCAAATGAAATATTATACACCTATACGAACTGTTTGACATGATTTGGGTAGTTACAGCACGTCACAGGAAGTTTTCAATGAATTTAAAATGAAATCATGAAAGCATGTCTACGAAGCTTCCCTTGAATCTTATATTGATTGTTTGTCCTGTCCATGACTTTTTTTAAGATCTACGGATCTTGGGTTTCTGTTTCATTCTTGTTAATTAAGATAAGATAAAGTTTTATATCAAATAATGTTTCATTCTTGTTGATTAAGATAAGTAAATTTTTTATATCAAATAATGCTTACCGGGTCTTCTTGCTAGAAAAAAAAAAAAAAAAAAAAAAAAAAAACGAAAGAATAAAGATGTTGACCAAGAGGAACAGAAACTATGGCAACCCTTCTAGATAGGTCACAGCAATTAACTGACATGTCGATAAGAAAGGGTATCATTTATTATTATTATTATTATTTTGAATTTTTGAGCCCACTTGGTTGATATTTGATAATTGCTCTGTTGTTGGAAAACAAACAAGAATAAAATAGGAGCGGATGCATGCACTGAAAGAAAGCAAGCAAGCAAAGAATAAGAACCAGGTCTACCATGACCATTTCAAATAATCGTTGACTTGATATGTAAGACCAGGACAAAGTCAAATACCCCCTACCCCAATGCGGAAACAAATATTTAAAATATTATAACTCATCCCTACGTAACCAAATTATTTGGCTTTTGCCAAATCCAAGGTCACTATCATTGCCACAACTCTAACTTGTGTTACACAATACATGTATGTATTAGATAATACAAGATTAGACTAGATTAGATTGAACTGAAAGACTATAGACAAACTAGGGGTATGTATGGGCGGTTTGGTTTGATTATTGGTCAAAATCGAACCATAATCATTACAAACGGTTAATGTATTTCGGTAGCCATTGGATATCGTTTATTAACAGTTTTGGTTAACGGTTAAATCGGTTGCGGCTACCAGTTATTGTTGGTTAACCAAGATTGGAATTTTTAGAAAAATAAAAACCACAAAATTACAAAAGTAGATCAATGACAAGTTCAAACATAAAACGAAATTAAAAATCATGTGTCTTTTACACTTTCACTACTAAAAATGTAATCATCAAATGGGCATTCAGCCTTATACTAAGAGTTATCAAAATTTATGAATTAGCATGACAATTGATATAATACTACAACCAAAGAAACAACTTTAACAGTAAATTGTTTAGAAACTCTATTAGGTATTTCTCTTTGATTAATTTTTAATTTTTCTTGTGGTAGTCATGGATAATGATCAAATGGGGAATTAGAAATATTAAGTTATTAATCTATATTTACTATTCCAAATTTCTAGAATATATGTAATTATTTTTTAAATATCGATTCGGTTAATGTTGGGGCAGTTTCTCTATAAAACCAAAACTAAACCACTATATTTCGGTTAATATAAAATGGAAACCAATCAATCTGTTTAAAAATGGTTAAGTTATTTCGAATAGTGTGGTTTCGGTTTGTTTTTTTTGTTATTATGTTTACCCCTAAGACAGACTTTACAATATGATTTTCCATAGGAGAATGCAATCTCACAAAAGTCCGTTGGGAAAATTCAATATATGACAAAGGTTTGAGACAAAAATTTTAAAAGATGCACATTTTGTGAAATTATTACCAAAAAAAAAATCATGATAAAAGTATACATAAAAAAGAGTTGAGTCTTTAACTTATTATTCTGGCATAGGCTTCACAATGTCCATCGTGGACATTTTTTTACCATTACTAGCAAAAGAAAGAACTAAAGTTCTGAAACTGAATGCTATGGCAGGATATATTTATCTTCTGACACATGAAATGAATTGCTTCAAAATTCAGAAGAAGAAAAAAAAAGTAGTAACAACATCATGTAAATCGGAGTAGGTTTGTACTTCTTGTTGAAGAAGCTTTCACAGATTTGGTGAAGTTCAAGAAGTCAAAACAACACGCCTCCTGTTGCCAACAAATGCTTGACGAAGCTCTTTGTATCCAGACATGTAATGTTCCAATGAGAACGACAGCTGTCTTATCACTTCCCTTTTCTCTTCAGCTCTATCCGACATCACTTCCCTCTGCCTTTCCACCTCTCTTTCCAACTCCACCATTTTCAGTTCTACTTCCTTTGTAAACTTCTGTGCAGTATCAAATGACGAAACTACCCTCGCATGCTCGCCTTGTAGCCAACTCAAACGGGTCTCCAGTTCTTGGATTAAATTGTCCCGAGAACACATTTCAGCTCGAAGATTATCAAGCTGAGCTTTCACTTCATCTCTCTCTGACATTACAGCATCATGCTTGTGATTCAGTTCATCAATCAACTCACATTTTTCCATTACTTCTGTTTTTGATCTTTTGAGATCGGTTTTCCAGTTGTCTTCTTTGGCAGAATGACAACTTTTCAGTAGTGAAATTTCGGATATTGACTGATTGATTTTGGTGTTTAGTTCTGTGATTTGATCATCTCGTACTGATATATCAGCTACACATAAGTTTATTTCTTCATTCAGTTCAACAATTTTGGTTTTCTGTGACTTAATCTGGATCTGTAACAAAGCCATTTCTTCCTGAGTTGTTCCAAGTTCAATAATTTTGGTAGACAGCTCACCTTTCACCTCTGAAATTTCATCATTTGCTGCCTCTAACTCTTCTCCCAAAGTTTCAATCTTGAGATTAGACTCGAAAATCATAAGTTTCAGGTCAGACACTTGCTCCTGTAGCTCAACCACCTTGGCTTTCTCAGCTTCAAGATGGGCATTTTGTGAATCTATATCTGATTCGTTCTCATGGATGTCATGCTTCAACTTTGTGTTTTCGTCTACTAAAGTTTGAAGCTTTGTGTTCAAATTTAATAGCTCTTCTTCCAAAACTGAAATCTTTTTAAGTAACACATCAGGGTCTTGGGTTTTTGTTTCTTTTACCTTGGATGCATCATCATTGGCTGGTGAAATTAGAAGCTTGTTGATGGACATGGAAGATTCTGATTCGGAATCTGATGATAAGGAGAAGGAAGACTCTGAGGCTTCTCTTCTAGTATTATAAGAACCACAGCCACCGGAGCTCAGAAGTACATCAAAACCGATTGGTGTCATAAACTTATGTGCACTCTTTTGATCAGGGGTAAACATCTGAGTAACTTGAGGAGAGCTTGAATCAGATGAATCAACAGACTGGTTTTTGAAAAGTGATGAAAGGTTCTTGTTGACTTCTCCAATGAAATGAACATGTTGATCAGCCAACACCCCATGCATGCGTGACAACTCGGTTACCATTGTTGTCAATTTGGACTTCTTGCAATCAAAGGTTTCGTCTGTGGTTTCAGATAAACTTTCATCTTGTTCGATTAGGTTCAGGATTTCTTTGACGCACTGATTGAACCCTAGTTTTTCCAGAAATTTGAAGCTCAGTTAGTGTATGTAACATTCTGAAAAGATTCATTATGAAACAAGTTCATGAAAAGATGGTTAAGCCTCTTTCTTGAGGATCTTACCTTCTACATTTTCTGTAACGCGTATAGAATTTTCTGGCATAATCTGACTATCCTGCCATTGTGACTGTGATTTTGATTCGACTCCCTCCATACCAAGAGACAGAGTGCCCTGCAATATTAGAATAGTAAAGCATAACATTAAGTTAGCTTCGAACACTAATAAAGCAACTTGAGTTATATGTATCCAAAGAAAGATAAATAGCCAACAAGGCAACAACCCATCAATATGATGATATAATTAAGGGTTTATAAATATCAGGTTCAATTAGCCAAAACATTTTAAAAAATGACTTGTTTACTTATACATGGTCAATCTGCACTTAAAGTTGCAGTCTGTGCAGATCAGCAAAAAAGCTGTGATTGTTTGTCATCTAAATGCAGCAATCACCGGAAATAAAGAAAAAAAGAGTCTTATTTATTTATACATCGTCGATCTGTACTTAGATTAACAGTCTCTGCAGATTAGCATAAAAAACTATGATCGTTTGTCATCTAGATGCAACAAATCACCGGAAATGAGAAACGAAAAAGAAAATCGAAAGTGGATGTGTTCAACTTGGGACAAGTATCCCCAAGTCTTACGCCCCAAAAGAAAGCAATTTGTATATTTAACATGCATTGATCTGTAAGTTTTGCAGTGTATTCGATTTCTAATCCCAGCAGTTTATTATCACTGAATTCACGCGACTTTCTTTCTATGACACAACTCAAAGGCAGTCATCGAAATCACTACAATCCAGTAAATACATCGGTATAAATCTCAGATCTCAAACAACTCTCCACATAAGAGCACGCCAATGAAGCAAAACACATGGATTAGCTTCAATTCAATCAGATGTAACACAGTCACACAGATTGTGCAAAACATGATCATAAATGACAACGAAAATAACAACAATTAACTGGACCACCTGAGATCAGTATTAATCACAATCAACATCCAATCCTTTACAACAAATCGAAGAAACATGGATGAAACCAAAATTAATAAGGAAAGTAGCTTACGGATTTGACTAACCTTTCACAGAAGCTGAAATTGATTCGAGACTCGAGAGAATTGGTTTACAACTGCAATGATCACTGATTTAGAAAATCAAAGCTCGTTATGTCTGTCTCTCAGAGAGAGAGAGAATGTATGTAGAGTGTAGACAAGTAGAAACGGGTCAAAAGGCACTCCGAACACGAAGAAAAATCCGGATTTTAGGGACCGGATGTTACCCGCCCTTTCCCGTTTAAATATGTAGTGACTGAAATAGCCTTTGGTTTTTCAAAAGGTAAGGTGATTGGGGAAGAGCCTTGAAGGGTGTTTCAGGTATTTTCAGTCAATAAGGTTTTGAATTATTGGAGACAGCTAAGTGACAGCAATAATTGTTAGGCCCACATGTGATTCGGGGCGCTCAATGCTGTGTATTTCAAAATTTTGGAGATTGTAAAGCGGGAATAATTTTGTAAATATTATAATTGATTATTTTTCCTATTTTGTTAATGTTATAACCATTTAACCATGAGCCATATATACAAAATACTTTCTATATAAATAAATTAATAAATCATAATCAATGTCATTACAAGCATTAAAATGATTACTATAACAAAAAAGTTTAAAATTAAAGTTTAATATAAGAATTTATATATAATTTATTTCGAATGAAAGATAATGTACTCTTGTTATAAAACAAGGATAACGCTTTTTACATAGAAATTCATTTAAGCATAGTTTTTTTTTTATCTTTGCAATTTTTTTTTGTCTTTTGTAATATTGTGGAATAAACTCTAGACCATATACTCTCTTCTTGCGAGTTTCCCTCCAAGATTTGGGCATAGGCATAGATGGTGCGATATTGGTTGGATTAGGATCAAAGGCAACTATTGGGCTTGGACTATGGTGTGATATTGGGCATAGATGTGGTGTGATAATATGTAAACGATGCAGAACAATATGGACGAGAAGAAGACAGAAGGATGCTCCTTTATATTGGTAACGAGGGATAATCTTCAGTTTATTTAAACGTCAAGATACAAGTATTTATACAAGATATATACAAATATATGGGCCTAATCTACACATACACAAAAAGGGCCAACCAATTACATACATGAACTAGGCATATCTACATACACTAACATCCCCTATCGTTTTTTGACTTATGCACCAACCATGGTTCTATTCAAAGGGCTAATTATAACCATTCCAAACACCTCATAATCCTGCACCAACCATGGTTCTATTCAACAGGCTAATTCTAACCTCGCCCTTTTTCACCTTTTCGGCTATCCATTTGTGTGGATGGTGGAAAGTTTCAAAGTGGACTCTTGTGCCATTTTTTAAACTTGGGTTAATTAATAATTGTAAAAATAAAATGTGATACTTTTTAATATGAAAACGGGCTCTGACACATATCAACAGGGGTAAACACCCCCATGCAGTATAACTTAAATCCGCTAATGCTTCATTAATTTAGAATTCACCAATGTCTATGATCGGAAAACTTGTTTCGGTTCATAAAAATATTTTATTTACTTGTGGTTAACATAGTTGACACAATTGGCCCATTAGCTCAGTTGGTTAGAGCGTCGTGCTAATAACGCGAAGGTCGCAGGTTCGAAACCTGCATGGGCCATTTTTTGAACCTTACTTTTCGGTCATTATTGAGCCGGCCAATTCAAACAAATAGTTTATTGAAGACAATTCAAATTATTTTGGTATTACAATAGCAATCTAATTTTATGAGAAATTTGTTTAGAAAGTTATATGGGTATACAACTTAACTTGTAATATTGCCGATTTGTTTGACCAATTCAATATTTAATGTTCTTACTATATCATTTATTTATAAATTGATTAAAACTAACAAGTAACCTCTCTAACTTTATATATTCATCTTTGTTTATAGATATCGCTTCATTTTTTTATACTAAATTGATTAAAACTAACAAGTAACCTCTCTAACTTTATATATTCATCTTTGTCTATAGATATCGCTTCATTTTTTTATACTGAAACATGCGGTAGTGAATTAATATTTTTTTTTTTTACATTTATCTTATTTATATTGATGCCATACCAATCGTTTACACTTTATGTTGTATACGTTTATCAAGTTCCAGAATTATGTTACCGTAGAGTCATGATCTATAGATATCGCTTCATTTTTTTATATTGAAACACGCGGTAGTGAATTAACATTTTTTTTTACATTTATCTTATTTATATTGATGCCATAACAATCGTTTACACTTTATGTTGTATACGTTTATCAAGTTCAGAAATTATGTTACAGTAGAGTCATGATACATAGATATAATGGGTTAACGTATAATGCTTATAAAAGAAATAAGAACTTTATGTTATTTTGATTGGGTTTCCGATTATTTATATGAACAAACAAGATTGTTAATCCGATAGTTGGAATTGCATAAGGGAAGTTAAAAAAAAATTATAAAACTACATAAATTGTTTAGGCTCAATACATAAATTCGTTGCACTTTCCTCATCGACAACTTTATACAAACGTTCGACTGAAAGGGGCTTGTAGATTGAACTTTTTTTTCTTGTTGTTTATACTATGTCTTCGATAGTACGGTTTACTATTTATTTATACTATGTCTCGTTCATATTTGTGGGTCTTTCACTTGTAAGCAGGTGCCAAATTCCTTGTTAGTTCAACGATACCAATGTCATAGCTAAAATTGTTCCTAGGAGTGGCTCGACCATTTCGAGGGCTTTAAGCGAGCAAAAAATATGGGGCCATTTGAATAATGGAAAACTAGAAAAGTAGTGAAACACATACTGCTTGGTGTTGTGAATTTGAACAATAGAGAATCTAGATAGAAGAATAAAAGATAAATGTGATGTTTCAGTTTCCAAAATCGCACTGATGTGTCGCATGAGTTTCGTCTTCAAAAATCAAGATTGCTCACTGTGATGTAGCCTATTGGACAATTAGTAATGGGTAATTTATATTTGAGATATATTAATATTGAGTTAAGTTCGAAGAATAAGAAGCCTTATAGAATTGGGGACCCTAAGTCATAGCTTGAAAAATATAAGGTTGAGCCGTCCCTGATTGTTCCTCATGGTAGACTACTCGATTGACATTTGAGGAGTCATTTATTTGGTAGGTTGTTACTTACGATCAATAAATAATGCCTTACACAACTAGGTAAAATCCTCCATATACACATGTGTCCTTTTACAAGATTAGATGCTTTCATTATACACACTTTGACACTGAATACTTTGAGTGCATAAACTTATCACAATGTAGAAAACTAGAAAATTGGGTAAGATCACCGATGCATAATTATGTATTATTTCCACAACTAAGCAAAATCCTCCTACTTGAGTGCTTTGGGAAAAGGTATACTTCGACTAAGAGAGTAGAGACTCTATATAACTATGTCAAGATTTACTTTGTGTTGTATGTTTTTGATAGTTCACTCATATTCTTGATTCAAGAACAACCATGATATTTGATTCTTTTATCAAACATGTGGTGTGTGTTTGTAACTCTTTCAATTCGATGCATAATTAACAATAGATGAACCTAATTTGTGAACCAAACATTGAAAAATGATAGATCATTTGACTCTTATTGAAAATTTGATTTACAATCCTTAGATTTGATTTATATGATGTAGTTTTGTGTTTCTTTAACACCTTGTTTTTTGATCAACTAGACCTCGTTAAATCCAATTAGTTGTCACAAAACTTCCAATAAATAACTTGTCTATCACATTTAAATTCGAACGGGAATCTTCCACTTTAACTCTTATACAATAATGCTAAATAAATATGCACAATGTGTGTAATCGTGTTTGTGGAAGGAATTAGAGCATGATATTAGATATAAAATTGCCAGGGGTATGGGTTGGTCTCTCTTATTGATTTGTGTATGTATACATGCATAAATACTTAAGGTAAAAAAAAAAAACCCCTAGGACCAACTCGAAAAAACATTATCATTATTAGTATGTATTTTTTTTTTTTTTTGGAAACAACAAACGAATTAAATGGAAGCTTACTCGCAATATTTCAGCTAGCATCCCGGGTTTGAGATCTTTTACATGGCACCTTCAACCTTGTCAATTGATAGTGAAAGAACAAAATCCTGATATATGCTAATTAGGTAGAAAAATAGAGATCGAAACAAATAATTCGTACGATCCAAAAAAAAAAAGAGTTTGAAGTATTAAATAACTTATATCCATAAAATATTTGGTGGAACATAGATAATAAATAAAATTGAGTTAATATTTTAAGGTACATAATTACCATGATTAGTCTTTGAGAGACTTTTTATTTTTATCACATAAAAATCTAACTAACTTTTATTTAACAAAAAAAAAAAAAAAAAAAAAAAAAAAAAAAGTAGATTAACTTTTTCAAATTTTATTTTATTTAAAAATAACTAGTTTATTTTTATCTATTTTAGTTCTTAAATGTTTTGTAGAACCTTCTTCTTTGATTTGTTGTTTTTATGTACATATTTCTTGACAGATGCTTTGCAATGATATAACTTTCAATAAAAATATAATTTTTAAATATTTTTATCTTTAACAGATTAACTTACCTAATAATAATATATTATAAATGTATAAAATGATAAATAAAACACATCTCCAAATTTATAAAGCATAAAAAGATTTTCAAAAGTAAACATCTTTAGAAAATTTATATTGGTCTTTCAAATGACTTTCAAACTCTACTTGCAAGTGACATGTTTGAAAAAAAAATGTTGGGCTAAGGTATGTCATCACTTGTCTTGCAATATTTTCAAGTTGAATTGCAATGTTTCATGGATCCATATGTTCAAACCCATTTTTGAAACCGACTTAGAGGACAATTGCAAAAACTGATAATCACAATTGAAATATCAATGATATTATTATACTCGTTGGTATGGTCTTACAAAAAAAACTACTCCAAGTGAATCTCAATATGGTCAAAGTCAAACCAGCCTTTGACTTCATTTACAACTAACCCCCCTATACTTTGTATTTAGGTCATCCATTGTCCCAAAACAAGATATTAATCTGAATCTTGGTATTCGGCAAGAAGTCTTCAAGTCAAACAAAACGCCGGTTGAGGGAAACGAAGTCTTGATGAAGTTGTTTGTATGCAGACATGTAATGATCCACGGCGAAGGACAGCTGCCTTATCGCTTCCCTTTTCTCCTCCGACACCACTTCCACCTCTTTTTCCAATTCCACCACTTTCACTTTCAGTTCATCTGTACATGAAATTACAGCAGCATCATGCTCCCGATTCAAATCATCAACTAACTCACACTTTTCTCTAACTTCCGTTTCCAACCTTGTGATATCAGTTTTCAATTTATCCTCTTCGGCTGCATGAACAGTTCTCATTTGATTAATCTTGGTACTCAATTCTATGATTTCATCATCTCGCTTTGATATATCAGCTGTGAATCTGATAGCTTTCTCATGCAGTTCATCATTCCGGACTTGCTTTGAATCTAATTGCTGCTGTAACGAGGTTATAGTTTGACCAAGTGATAAAAACTGAGTTTGGTCAATATCTTTTCTAGCCAGCTCTTGTTTTAGCTTTGAAATTTCATTGTCTGTTGTCAATACTTGCGTTCTGTAGACCTCTATCACTTTCCCCATTGTTTCAATCCTACGAGTTGACTCAGCCACCTTAGCTTTCTCAACTTCAAGAAGGGCGTTTTTGTCTTCTAATAAACTCTGGGCCTTCTTGCTCGAAGTAGACAGCTCTTCTTCAAGAACTGAAATATTTTTCAGTAACTCCTCAGTGTCATGAACCTTGGTTTCAAGAAGGGCATTTTCGTCTTCTAAACTCTGGACCTTCTTGTTCCAAGTAGACAGCTCTTCTTCAAGAAGTGAAATCCTTTTCATTACCTCCTCAGTGTCATGAACCTTGGTTTCAAGAAGGGCGTTTTCGTCTTTTAAGCTCTGGACTTTCTTGTTCGAATTAGACAGTTCTTCTTCAAGAACTGAAATATTTTTCAGTAATTCTTCAGCGTCATCAACTTTGGTTTCTTTTACCTTTAATGCATCGTCATTGACTGGTGAAACTAGACGCTTGTTGATACACATGATAGATTCTGATGCGGAAGCGGAATTGGATGATTTTAAGATGGAAGATTCTGAGCATTCGCTTCTAGAAATTTGAAAACCACCTCCACTTGAGAAAGTAAATTCAAAATCGGCAGGTGTTTTGAATTCATGTTTTTTACTCGATTCAGTAACTTGAGGAGAGGTTGAACTGGAAGAATCAACTTGCTGTGTCTTGATCTTTATGGGTGTTGTAAATTTATGTGTGTTCTTGTTGACTTCTTTAATCAAATGATCAGCCAATTCCCCATGCATGCGTGATAACTCGGTTACCAGTTTTGTCAAGTTCAACTTCTTGCAATCGTAAATTTCGGCTGTTATTTCGGAGAATGTTTCATCTTGTTTGATCAGATCAAGGATTTCTTTGACACATTGCTGGAACCCTAGTTTCCCAGAAAGTTGAAGCTCAATTAGTGTGTAGATTGAAATGTAAAATACATATATTTAGTACCATAATTGGAATGTATAGTGATGAAATGATTCTGTAACTATTCATGTTCTGTAAGTATCTTACCTTCTACATTTTCTGCCATAATCTGAGTATCCCATCCTTGTGACTGTGATTTTGATTCGACGCCCTCCATACGAAGAGACCAATAGCCCTTCAATACCTGCATATCATAACATAAGATTAAGTCTAGCTTCCGGTTTGAGTCATATGCGAGAGACTTGAGAGGATTATTTCATAAAGAGTCGAAATCGAATGACTACAATTGAACTGTGTAAACATCTAGGTATTGTGTGCTATGTTTCTTACTCTGTTTTATGTTCTTGATTCTTCTTGATTGACTGCGTAACTTTCATATGATTCTTGATAATCACATTCTGACGTAATCCAAAAGTTCGATTCGTCTGTAGGTTTTGCTGCGAATTCAAATTGGAATCCCTGCAGTTCATTATCACTGAATTCATGTAAAATTCATTCTACAAAGCAATTCGTAAATGTAACGAAAATAACAACAATTAACCGAACACCGACATCCCTACTAATTATAATCAACATCCGATCTTCCACAACAAATCGAAGAGAACATCAGTGAATCAAAATTAAAAGAGGAAAGTTGCGGATTTGACTAACCTTTCAGAAGAACTGAAGTTAATTCGAGAGATTTGGTTTGCATCTGAAATGATCACTGATTGGAAATATCAAAGCTCGTTCTGTTACAGAGAGAGACTATGGAATGAAGTAGAAACGGGCGAGAGAGGTCCGAACCAGAATAAAAATCCGGATTTTAGGGAGCGAATGTTACCCGCCTTTTTTCATTTTAAATATGCAGCGACTAAAATAGCCTTTTTAGGTTTCCCAAAATTACAGTTGGAGAAGAAGTTGAAGGATTTCAAGGTATTTTCATATATGGTTGTTTGGGATAGTTAAAGATTGAATGGGTATTTCTGAAAAAGAGTAATTAAACCTTAGAATCAATGTTTTAAAAAATCGGTTGGAATGAACCATACATAGCGGTTCAATCCCCACCGATTTTATGTCAATCTCTAAGCTGAATCGAAATGAACGAAATATTCAAATACCGGGTTGAACCGGTATGATAAAACCGGTAAATCGTTTGAACTGATTTATTATATTTGTATGGTTAAACTTTCCTTAGTCCGAAGGAACAATCAATTTTCAAAGCAAGTTGAACATTTTTGGAGTATACACAACTCGAATGTCAACGCACACCACCACCAGATTTACAATATTTTTTAGTTGAAGAGACTATCGAACCGGTTAAAAGGATGGTTGAAACGGGAATCGATCATAACAATTCAGCTAAAAAACCAGGTTTTTAAACATTGCTTAGAATGTTCGGATAAGTCCCAAACAAATTCTTTTTTAAATATAAATCATCATTGGAAATATTATCACAAAAACCACATAAATTAGAAGTTTTATCATAAATTGAAATTTACGTCTATCAAGAAGTTTGGGATTTTTTTTGGTTATATTTAGCTTTTTTGAAGGTCAAGCTAATAACCATTGCCAACTCTTGTAAGCGGTATGATTTTTACTTTAAATATGTTTTTTTTGTATATTTATACATAGTGTTGATGTTAAAAAAGCATATTTATATACAAAAAAAAATTAATTCGAAATTCTATTTATAATTTTTTTTAAATGCATTTATATATTAAAACATAAAATAGGTAAAATGCACTTATATATTTAAAAGTTTATATATGTTAAAATATCTATTTGTATTTATGAAAAAAAAAAAAACATGTTTTTAGAATTGTAAATACATAGTTTTACGTATTTAAAAGTGTAGATACATTTTTTTTAGAGTTGTTAAAAAAATATTTTTTAGACGTATAAATACTTTTTTTAATGTAGATAAGTTTAATAAGAACATACTTATGAAGCTTTTGTAAAATAATAAACTATTTATACATTTAACCTATAACATCTTAGAATTTAAGACCAAAATTTTATGTTTTAATTTATAAAACAGATTACTGGAAACATCTACAAGGTCATATCATATCATAAAAACTCATAAGTCATATAACTCAAACATGTCATAGTAAAATAATATCAGAGTACAAAATCACAAGAATCCCTTAGTGCGGAAAATCATGTGTGATGCGTTGCAGTCATGTCGGCTCCTTTCCTTTTGAAGAGGACGTACCTGAAACCAAAACAAAAAACCGAAAGCACAAAGTTTAGTGAGTCACCCCATCATACCGCATACCATATAATACACATACCGCCTAGCATATTTGGGTGTTGGCTTACCCCTTCGGTCTCTTTCAACTGGTAACTGCCTAGCATATCTGGGTGTTGGCCTATCCCTTCGGTCTCTTTCAACCGGTAACCGTCTAACATATTTGGGTGTTGGCCTACCCCTTCGGTCTATTTCAACTGGTAACCAGGGACTATTTCACCCTTACCACTACCACATAATACCCTAGCATATACATATACATCACATACTACCTAGCATATTTGGGTGTTGGTCTCCCCTTCGGTTTCTTTTAACCGGTAACAGGGTCTATCCAACCCTTCCTACCACTATTACATGATAACATAACATACTAACACATAAAACATAACAGATAGTGTCATACTAGACAATTATCACAAAGACAATCATCTCGACTATAATCAAATACTAGTGGGCCGGCATTGGTGCCTTCGACCCACTCCTACTGGAACGTAACTCATCTCAAATGTTGTGAAGTAGTTGGACTGTCCTCAGCTCTTAAATCTGCCCCACTCAAACTCCTACACATAAAGATTTCCCTTAGTTACCCTTTCATGCTCATAACCCTTTAAGGGTCAACTTTGGTCAAAGTCAAAGTCAAGGTCAACACGTTGGTCAAAGTCAATCTCTTGGTCAAAGTCAACGTTCCGAGCTGACCATTAACTCATTGAGTTCCATAAATCATAAAACTCAGAAACCGCGATCCAACTCGTCGAGTTCTTTCACAACTCGTCGAGTTCCTCCTATCCATAGTATTGGGAATTTCCCATTCTACTCATCGAGTCATCCTTGAACTCGTCGAGTTTTTCCATTTATAGAATCGGGACATTTCGACCTAACTGGTCGAGTTCCTCTATGGACTCAACGAGTTCTTCAGTCTGTTAAGTCATCTTAAAAGATTAAGCTCCTATCCTTCAGATTTAGGCTCCATACTTCATCTACATACTGAAAATGTCCTTTTAAGGGTAAAGTTTCCAACATTACCCGTTAATAACCTCCCTTAATGGGTTTAGCTCAAACCCTAATTCTTTAAGATCTAGATCTTGATCCAAAAGCCATATATACTTCAAATTAAGGCATACAAACTAAGATCTAGACCCTAGACACCATTTGAACACGTAAAGTTTCTGCCTTTATCTCCATGCATGGGCTTTTGGGGCTTAAAAGGCCAAAATGACATCTTAGAGCTTGCATGGGGCTCCAATGGCCATAAAGTTTGCACCTTTATGCCATAACAGCCCTCCAAGGTCCTAGATCTGGAAGTGTACCCACTTGGGACGCTCATTTCTCAAAAGCTAACATTCTTGGACCAAAAACCCCATAAAAGTGAAACGAAGAGATCAAAGAAATAATTAAGCAAGTTAGAGACTTGCATACCCGAAAATGCTGCAAATGGAGTGAAGTTTTTGGATCTTCTCTCTTTCTCTTGATTCCTCTAGCTTCTTCTTCTTCCACAAGCTTCAAATGCACAAGTGTTCTCTCAAAAATGTCTCGCAAGCTCATATAAGGCATTAGGGTTTCGTGGCTAGGGTTTTGGGACGTAGAGGTTGTAAATGAGGCCAGCCTTTGAGAGTTAATGAGTTTAAATAGGGTGCAAAACCTTGAAGTTAGTGTTTCACTCTACCAGCCCTACTCGTCGAGTTGGGGCTCTCAACTCGTCGAGTAGGTTTCTGAACACGCGTCCCAAAATAATTCCTACTCGACGAGTTTGGGGCTCCCAACTCGTCGAGTTCTTCTATAAAAGTGCATAAATTAAGATTTTAAATACGTACCAGGAATTAGGCATTACAAATCTCCCCCACTTATTTTAGACTTTGTCCTCGAAGTCTGTTGCGTCTGGAAATAGCTTTGGGTAGTGCTCTCTTATCTCGTCCTCCGACTCCCACGTCCATTCCGAGCTCTTGCAGTGCTGCCAATGCACCTTCACCAAATCCACTCTCTTGTTCCTTAGATCCTTCGTCTTCCTGTCGAGGATGGCTACTGGTTGCTCGATGTAGTTCAGGCTGTTATCTACCTGAATATCCTCTAGAGGAACCACCGTAGAGTCATCTACCAAGCACTTCCGCAAACTGGGAGACATGAAAGGTGTTGTGGATCTGACTAAGCTAGGCTGGCAGATCCAGCCTATACGCCACCTTGCCCACCCGGGCTATAACGCTGAAAGGTCTGATATACCTGGGGCCCAACCTGCCCTGTTTTCTGAAGCGGATGACACATTTCCAAGGTGACACCTTTAGAAGGTCTCACGGCTAGGTATGGACCCTTCGGTCTTGTGTCTCGGTGAATACCCTCCGGTCTCACTACTCGGTATGGACCCTCCGGTCATAAATCAATATATATACACAGAGTAATATAACAACATAATTCGCAAAGACAAAGTGCATAATATCATATATCTCAGTATAAGCAAATAAGACCCTCCGTTCAATAACACAATAAGACCCTCCGGCGCATAGTAACTACCATTCAGGTAAGTATAGTGAGAAGACTCACCTCGTAAAGTAAAGCAAGTATATCATGCACCCGAACTGTCGGTCTAGACTCTACTTAACATATATCGCATATATCTCTAATTAATAATTAATATTAACAATCCCCAAAAGATGTTAGTCTAAGTTCCTCCACTAAATCTATGAAGGGTAAAAGACCATTTTACCCCTACATGGCCTCCAAAGTCCACAACTTTGACTAAAACCCTAAAAGTCACCAAAAGTCAACACCCAGCGTGTACATTGGGCGTACTAATGACCATGCAGGCATCGGGGAGGCTCAGCGCTACGTTGTGCGTAGTTGGGAGTATGCTCGACGTACGTCCCAGACTCACTTTTCTCACTCTCTTGGTCTTAATTCGTTAAGACCATAGCTACAACCTCAGATTTGGACTACTTGGAGTCTATCACTTCACAAAGTTGGTGACTTTAAGCCTTAGCATGGCCGGACAAGTCTAAAACTCATAAACTCTCATCCTTTACTCATAAAAGTCCTCATAACTCATGCATGGAGAGATCTTGACGACCAAGATCTCATTTTTATGATTCCAAATGACTAAAAACACCTAAATGGACATTTATTATGCTCTGGAGTTCATCAAACTCATAAATTTTCAAGCTTGGGACATAAAACCATAATTATGGACTAAAACATGAAGTAATCAAAACAATCAGAAAGCTTGGAGCTTGATACCTCTGAATGGTGCACCAACCACAAGGAAACTCAGATCCAAAAGCTTGGACACCAACTCTTCTTCCTTACAAGCTCCTTCTTCACAAAATAATCTACAAGATCATTCAATAAGCTTCAAATGCTCACACAAGCTATGAAAACAGGTTTTTGGGTTTGAGAGGAGTTGAAAGCTAGAAATGGTGGCTAGAATGAGGCCATCATGTTCCTTAAATAGAGACACACAACACAATTAGGTTTTACATTCTGAGCCTAGTACGCCCAACGTACTAGGTGGCCTCCGCCTCCATAATATGCACATGAGTACGCTGAGCGTACACATGCATACGCCCCACGTACTCATTTGCCACTTTTTTCTCAATTAAGGGCTAGTTTTGAAAATTCAATAAAAGTAAAGGTCACTGATACATACCTTATCTCGGGATGTTACATTTAAAGTATTAATTCATATAACATTTTGTTTCCAAATCATTCAATGTGAAAAATAGTAATTAGAAATCAAAGTACAATTTTAATTAATCAAATGCGGAATAAGATATGGGGGATGATGTGAAGTGTAACGACCTAATTTTCACGTCCAAAAATTTCGTTTTTAAAACATTACTTTAGAAAACATTAATAATTAAAACATTGCTTAATTAAACCATTTCACATCGAGAACCGAATTTGAAATCCATAATAGTTAAACAACCAAAATGTCAGAGTATCAATCCCAGGGTAAACTCATAAATGCGGAATCAAAGGGTGTGTGTGTGATGAGCCGCTACCGCGCCTGCTCCTTCCCCTTGGCTGAAGAGGTACCTGAAACAACAACTGAAAAACGTAAGCACAAAGCTTAGTGAGTTCCCCCATCGTACCACATACCATATAACACATATCATACATACTGCCAGGCTATTCTGGGGTGCCTGACTACCCGGTACGGCCATTCTGGGGTGCCGACTACCCGTGCGGCCATTCTGGGGTGCCGTCCTACCCGTGTCAAGCCATTCTGGGGTGCTGACTACCCGTGTCAAGCTATTTTGGGGTGCTAACTACCCGTCGGTCCTGACAACCGATCCTCGGGGACTGTTTCACCCCCTACTGCTACTTACACATATATCATACATAACATATTATCAGACATATTTGGGGTTTCTGGACTACCCTTCAGTCCTAACAACCGAACTCGGGGACTGGTCCCCTCCTACTACCTCTATCGCATACAACATAACCAGCCAGCATGCAAACATATCATCACATACTGTCAGACATTTCTGGGGTGTCTGAACTACCCTTCGGTCCTAACAAACGATCTCTACTTCTATCACATATAACATATCATGCTAGCATATAACATAGCAGGTAGTAGCAAACCTAGATGATATCACAAAGACAATCATCTATCATACGACTCCTACTGGTGGGCCGACATTGTGGTCGTAGACCCACCGCTACTGGAAGGTAACTCACCTCAAAGTAGCTGCTGATCTGATCGGGAACTGACTGTCTACTGCTGCTGCTGCTGCTCCGAAAATCCTCAGGCTGTAATTCCCACAACATACTCAATCAATCACTACTAACTGACCTTTGGGTAAAATGACCATTTTACCCCTGATCATGTCATAAGTCCAAATCAGAGTCAACTTTCAGTTGACCCGACTCGCCGAGTTGGCTGTCCAACTCACCGAGTCCCTACCCAAACGATTGTCCTGAATCCCGTTTCTACTCGTCGAGTTAGGCGTTGACTCGACGAGTTCTCCTTCCAAACTGATGTTCAAGTCCTTCATCCTACTCGCCGAGTTGTATGAACAACTCGCCGAGTTCATCTTCATCCGATGAACACTTATGCTAAGACTCGCCGAGTTGTACGAACAACTCGTCGAGTCTGTTCTTGATCTAAGAAGATTGCCTTGAACTCGCCGAGTCAGGGCATTGACTCGCCGAGTTCCTTCATGGATGAGTTTGGCTTCCAACTCACTGAGTCACACCCTGTGACTCACTGCTCACACTCGACACTACGAAAAGGGGATAAACTCGGAGACTCGTGAGCAGACTCGCCGAGTCAGATGAACGACTTGCCGAGTCGTTACCATGCAAGCACTATAAACGCGATTTTGCTTGGATCCAGTCCATGCCATTCACAGATTTGGGTTCCTAGAGCATGAATCACACGTAAAGTTTCCAAATTTACGTGTAGATATTCACCACTAAGGGTTTTAGGGTTCAAAATGCACCCAAAAGGGTAGATCGAGGGTCTTCATGCAATATGGGTCCATAAAGGAAACAGATCTGAGCTCCTGGAGCTCAACCATGCCTAGATCTAAAGGCCAATCAACTTATTACGAATTGTATTACACATACAAGCTTGGGGAAGGGCTCAAGAAAGACTTAATGGAGTAATAAGCATAGAAACAGAGGGAAAACGGGTTATACCTCAAAGGAATCACTAAGAGAACACTAAGATGCTTGGCTTCCTTCCCTTCCTCTTGATCTACTCCACTTCCTTCTCAAAACCTTCAAAAACACACAATAATGCTTCAAACTCTCATGGAAATAAGCTTTGAACGAGGGTTGGGGGCTCTGAGGGTAAATGGGGGCTGGCTTGGGGCAGACATGAGGCTTAAATAGGGTGCAAACCCCTGAAACTTAGGGTTTCATCCAACAGCGGTGACTCGCCGAGTCCGGAATATGGACTCGCCGAGTCACCAACTTAAACGTGTCCCGGGTCCCGTCTCTACTCGGCGAGTCGAACCTATGACTCGCCGAGTCCAAGGCTAAAAATGGAAAATACTTAAATAAGATTTACGTACCCGAAATCAGGTGCTACAAATCTCCCCCACTTATTTTAGACTTCGTCCTCGAAGTCTGCTGCTCGATCCTGAAACAGCTCGGGGTAATGTTCCATCATCTCGTCCACCGGCTCCCAAGTCCATTCCGAACCCTTACGGTGCTGCCATTGCACCTTTACGAGCTCCACCCTCTTGTTCCTCAAGTCCTTCGACTTTCTGTCGAGGATTACGACTGGGCGCTCAATGTAATTCAGGCTGTCATCAACCTGAATATCCTCTAACGACACTAATGCTGAATCATCCACTAGGCACTTCCGCAACTGAGAAACATGGAAAGTGCTGTGGATCTGGCTGAGCTCGACTGGCAGATCCAGCCTATACGCCACCTTGCCCACTTGGGCCACAACTCGGAACGGTCCAATGAATCTCGGGCCCAACTTGCCTCGCTTCCTGAATCGAATGACGCCCTTCCACGGCGACACCTTCAGGAGAACCATATCCCCGACCTGGAACTCCAGGTCGGATCGGCGCTTGTCGGCGTAGCTTTTCTGCCGACTCTGAGCAGTCTGAAGCCTGCTCCGAACCTGCTGGATCCTCTCGGTCGTCTTGAGCACCACTTCGGTGCTCCCCATGACTCTCTGGCCAACTTCACTCTAGCATATCGGGGTCCTGCACCTCCGACCGTACAACATCTCAAATGGGGGACGGTCAATACTGGCGTGGTAGCTGCTATTGTAAGAGAACTCAGCCAAGGGAAGATAAGTATCCCAGCTACCACCGAAGTCTAGCACGCACGCCCGCAACATATCCTCCAGAGTCTGGATGGTCCGCTCGCTCTGACCATCTGTCTGCGGGTGAAAGGCGGTGCTAAAATGTAAACGAGTGCCCAACTCATCATGAAATCTCTTCCAAAACCTGGAAGTAAAACGCACATCCCTGTCCGAGATAACCGATACTGGCACCCCGTGTCGCCCCACGATCTCCCTGATATAGATGTCGGCCAATTTCTCGGCCGATATGCTCTCCTGAATCGGGATAAAGTGAGCACTCTTGGTCAATCGATCCACGATGACCCAAATCGAATCCACTCCACGCGCGGTCCTGGGAAGCTTCGTGATAAAATCCATCGTGATATCTTCCTATTTCCACAACGGGATGTCCAACGGCTGCATCTTGCCATGCGGTCTCTGATGTTCGGCCTTGACCTTCCTGCAGGTCAAGCACCGCTCGACGTACCAAGCCACATCCCGCTTCATGCAGGGCCACCAATAATCTAGACGAAGATCCCTATACATCTTCGTTGCCCCGTGATGAATAGAGAATCGGGACTTGTGCGCCTCCTCCATCAAGATCTGGCGCACACCTCCATGATACGGCACCCACACCCTACGATGTAGTGTCAGTAGTTCTCGGCTATCATAATCGAAGGAGGAAACCTGGCCCACCACACGCTCGCTCTTCCGATGTTCCTCCTTGATAACCTCCTGTTGAGCCTCCCGAATTTGCTCCAACAGGGGAGTCACTACGGTCATCCTCATGCAGATATCCCTGATCGGCGCCGCTTTGCAGCTAAGTGCATCGGCCACCACGTTGGCCTTCCCTGGGTGGTAAAGGATCTCGCAATCATAATCCTTCACCACGTCCAACCACCGATGCTGCCTCATGTTCAGATTCGGCAGATCCATGAGGTACCTCAAACTCTTGTGGTCCGTGTAGATGGTACATCAAACCCTGTAGAGGTAATGTCGCCAAATCTTGAGGGCAAAAACCACCGCCCCCAATTCCAAATCATGCGTCGGGTAGTTCGCCTCGTGAGGCTTGAGCTGCCTCGAAGCGTAGGCAATGACATGCCCCCTCTGCATCAGTACCGCGCCCATCCATGAAATGGACGCGTCACAATAAACCACAAAATCCTCTACGCCCTCTGGCAGGGCTAAGATCGGCGCCTCGCACAATCTCTGTCTAAGTGTCTCAAACGCAGCCTGCTACTCGGGTCCCCACCGAAAGACTACGACTTTCTTCGTCAGCCGCGTCAGGGGTACGACTATCTTGGAGAAGTCCTGAATGAATCTCCGATAATAGCCTACCAATCCTAGGAAACTCCGAATCTCAGATGGAGACTTCGGAACCTCCCATCTCATCACGGCCTTGACCTTGGCCGGATCGACCATAATCTCGTTCTGGTTGACAAGGTGTCCGAGAAATTGCACCTCGCGCAACCAAAACTCACACTTGGAGAACTTGGCATACAAGCTCTCCCTCCTCAAGGTCTCCAATACCTCTCTCAGATGCTCCTCATGCTCTTCCTGTGTCTTGGAATAAACCAAGATGTCATCGATAAAGACTATCACAGACCGATCCAGCATCGGTCTACATATACGGTTCATGAGGTCCATGAACGCGGCAGGAGCATTGGTCAGCCCAAACGGCATCACCACGAACTCATAATGGCCATAGCGCGTCCGAAACGCGGTCTTCTACGTATCCTCCTCCCTGACCCTCATCTGATGATAACCCGAACGCAAATCAATCTTGGAGAACCAAGATGCTCCCTGAAGCTGGTCAAAGAGGTCATCAATCCTCGGGAGTGGGTAATGGTTCTTCACCGTTACCTTGTTCAGCTTCCGGTAATCTATACACATCCGATGCGACCCGTCCTTCTTCTTCATGAACAAAATCGGGGCTCCCCAGGGTGAACTACTCGGTCGAATGAATCCCTTGTCTAACAGCTCTTGCAGTTGTGTAGACAACTCCTGCATCTCAGGAGGAGCCAACCGATACGGTGCCTTGGCTATCGGAGCCGCACCAGGAACGAGGTCAATCCTAAACTCAACCTGTCGCTCCCTAGGTATCCCAAGAAGCTCCTCTGGAAAAAACATCTGCGAAATCTCGCACCACCGGAACCTCGCTCACCGTCGCCTTACCCGCCTCCCGGGTATCCATCACGTACGCGACATATCCTGCGCATCCCTGTTGAAGGTATCGTCTAGACCTCGCTGCCGAACAGACTGTAGGTCCACACTGTGGCCTCTCGCCATGAATCACTAACTCTCCCTCACCTGGGGTCCTGACTCGCACTAGCTGCTGTGCGCAATCTATCACCGCCCCATTGGGGCTCAACCAATCCATGCCTATAATCACCTTGTTCCCACGCAACGGAATGGGAACTAAGTCTACCAAGTAGCGCTCCTCAAACAAACGCAATACGCAATCTCAAAACACCATCGATGCTCGCACCGATCGATCATCAGCAATCTCTACCTCTAAAGGGCAATCTAACTCGCCCGAAGACTCATGAAACTTCTTGCTAAGCGCAAGGGAAACAAATGATCGGGATGCACCCGAGTCGAACAACACCTGAACTGGGATGTCGTTCACATGGAACGATCCTAATGCATACACATACATACGGAGCACATATCAATATCATAACATCATAAAAATAAATTAGAGGGAAAGAATCATACCCGTCACCACATCGGGTGCGGCGCGTGCCTCCTCGGCGATCAGCTGAAATGCCCGGCTCCTCACCACTGGAGCCTTTGCCTTGCCCTGCCGGCCATCTGTGATCCGCAGGGTCGCTGGAGCTGGCGCCTTCATTGGCGCCGAAACTGTCAACTGGGGGCAATTGGCCTTCTTGTGGCCCCTCTGGTTGCAGTGGAAACACAGCAACTCAGACGTCTGAATAACTGCTGCCGGAGCAGTGCAATCCCTGCTAAAGTACCCAGACTTGCCGCACTTGTAGCAGCCTGATGATCCCAACCTGCACGCCCCCTCGTGCGGCCTGCCGCATTTCCTGCAACGGGTCGGTCCTGACTGGCCTTTCAGCTTACCATCTGATCCCTTGGGCTTCTTCCCCGAAGCCCCTCCTGTCTGTCCCTCCTCTGACTTCCGTTTCCGGATGTGCTCCAAATCTATCTCCCTCTCCCTCGCCCTGGCAATCATGGAGTCCAGGGTGGGGCAAGCTGAAAAACTAACGTGCTCCCGGATATCAGCCTGGAGCATGTCATGATAGCGGGTCCTCCTCATGTCTTCATCGCCCGCATATTGGGGCACCAACAGGGCCCTCTCCCGGAACTTGGCGGTGATCTCCGCCACAGTCTCCGTCGTCTGTCTCATGTCCAAAAACTCCCTGGCCAGCTGCTGAAGCTCGACAGCCGGCGCGAACTCTGCCCTGAACCTGGTCACAAAGTCCGACCAGGTCATAGCCTCGATAGCTGAGGCTCCCAACGAGTCACCTACTGACTCCCACTAATCTCGAGCTCGGTCTCGTAAACATCCTGCTGCATACCTCACCTTCGACCCCTCGGGGCAGAAGCTAGTCAACTGTGCAGACTCGATGTCCGCAATCCATCGCCTGGCAACAATGGGGTCTTTCACCCCGTGGAAATCCGGCGCACCACTGCCCCTGAAATCCTTGAAGGACAGTGTGTGAGATCCCGACTGGCTAGATGCCATATCACTCCTGAATGCCCGAAGGTGATCCTCCATCAACTCGATGATCCCTTCCTTGATCGACCCGAAGATAATGGGAGTCGACTTAAGGATACCCCTGGTGATCTCTGACGCGATGAACTCGCGTAGTCCCTCATCTACCGGCTCGGAACCTGATCCTGAACCTGACCCCTCTCCTGAACCGCCATCTATCGGCCTCGATCGAAGTACCACCATTCTGCAATACATAATAACAATCATTAGTGATACCGATACTTCCTGAGGGATCACTGCTACTTACAAGTTCCCTGGTCTTATCTTGGCCTTCCTTGGTTCGGGTACGGATCCTCTGCTTTCATTAGTACGGGCCCATACTACCTTCCACATCTATACGTACCTTCTTCAAGGAATGCCTCGACTCCACCAGATCCCTTTCACTATTGCTGATCACTGCTATACTCATCCTAGGCTTGCCCTGGGGAAATCTCTGATTCTACTCTATCCAGTCCTCAGCTGCTGCAGGCCTCCTTGTAATTCCAATTAGCCATTACCCGAATACCATCACATGTGACGAGGCTCAGATAATCCTTCGAGTACCCGACTCGTCCCTACAACGGTTGGACTCAAACAAGAGCTGCGCAGTAGGATCAAATCCGACACTCTAAGATTATTCAACCCTGATCACATGTGACATGACGTATTCGCCTAATGGCTAACTCCCATTATTCAGAGTCCCACATAGCACGAAGCAAGCAGCATTCAGACGAGGGTAACAATCTCAATCAACTTTGTCTGCTTACAGGAACTGTACTAGCATAAAATGCTAAGCTCATATTACAAGGCATAACCTAATCAAGCTATCCTACTCGCTGTCTACTCAATACTAGCATGCAATTCTCATACAACTGAAACACATAAAGCAGGCACATAAGGCATCACTCCTAGATCCTTAGTCCTATTCTAGCATGCTGTTCTACAAAAGCTGATAAACATAACATAAACTTGCATGGGTACTTTGGGGAATACTTACTTGAGCTCGGCCGGTCGCGCACATCACACACTTCGTTCCTTCTCAAAACTCTTTTCTCAATCTTTAGAAAACATTTTCTTTTGTAAAATCTTTTAATCCCTTGATTTGAGTTCAGACACCCCCGAAGGTGTGTCCGAATCCCTCAAACCAGGGCTCTGATACCAACTTGTAACGACCCAATTTTCACGTCCAAAAATTTCGGTTTTAAAACATTACTTTAGAAAACATTAATAATTAAAACATTACTTAATTAAACCATTTCACATCGAGAACCGAATTTGAAATCCATAACAGTTAAACAACCAAAATGTCAGAGTATCAATCCCAGGGTAAACTCATAAATGCGGAATCAAAGGGTGTGTGTGTGATGAGCCGCTACCGCGCCTGCTCCTTCCCCTTGGCTGAAGAGGTACCTGAAACAACAACTGAAAAACGTAAGCACAAAGCTTAGTGAGTTCCCCCATCGTACCACATACCATATAACACATATCATACATACTTCCAGGCTATTCTGGGGTGCCTGACTACCCGGTACGGCCATTCTGGGGTGCCAACTACCCGTACGGCCATTCTGGGGTGCCGTCCTACCCGTGTCAAGCCATTCTGGGGTGCTGACTACCCGTGTCAAGCTATTCTGGGGTGCTGACTACCCGTCGGTCCTGACAACCGATCCTCGGGGACTGTTTCACCCCCTACTGCTACTTACACATATATCATACATAACATATTATCAGACATATTTGGGGTTTCTGGACTACCCTTCAGTCCTAACAACCGAACTCGGGGACTGGTCCCCTCCTACTACCTCTATCGCATACAACATAACCAGCCAGCATGCAAACATATCATCACATACTGTCAGACATTTCTGGGGTGTCTGAACTACCCTTCGGTCCTAACAAACGATCTCTACTTCTATCACATATAACATATCAGGTAGTAGCAAACCTAGATGATATCACAAAGACAATCATCTATCATACGACTCCTACTGGTGGGCCGACATTGTGGTCGTAGACCCACCGCTACTGGAAGGTAACTCACCTCAAAGTAGCTGCTGATCTGATCGGGAACTGACTGTCTACTGCTGCTGCTGCTGCTCCGAAAATCCTCAGGCTGTAATTCCCACAACATACTCAATCAATCACTACTAACTGACCTTTGGGTAAAATGACCATTTTACCCCTGATCATGTCATAAGTCCAAATCAGAGTCAACTTTCAGTTGACCCGACTCGCCGAGTTGGCTGTCCAACTCACCGAGTCCCTACCCAAACGATTGTCCTGAATCCCGTTTCTACTCGTCGAGTTAGGCGTTGACTCGACGAGTTCTCCTTCCAAACTGATGTTCAAGTCCTTCATCCTACTCGCCGAGTTGTATGAACAACTCGCCGAGTTCATCTTCATCCGATGAACACTTATGCTAAGACTCACCGAGTTGTACGAACAACTCGTCGAGTCTGTTCTTGATCTAAGAAGATTGCCTTGAACTCGCCGAGTCAAGGCATTGACTCGCCGAGTTCCTTCATGGATGAGTTTGGCTTCCAACTCACTGAGTCACACCCCGTGACTCACTGCTCACACTCGACACTACGAAAAGGGGATAAACTCGGAGACTCGTGAGCAGACTCGCCGAGTCAGATGAACGACTCGCCGAGTCAGATGAACGACTCGCCGAGTCGTTACCATGCAAGCACTATAAACGCGATTTTGCTTGGATCCAGTCCATGCCATTCACAGATTTGGGTTCCTAGAGCATGAATCACACGTAAAGTTTCCAAATTTACGTGTAGATATTCACCACTAAGGGTTTTAGGGTTCAAAATGCACCCAAAAGGGTAGATCTAGGGTCTTCATGCAATATGGGTCCATAAAGGAAACAGATCTGAGCTCCTGGAGCTCAACCATGCCTAGATCTAAAGGCCAATCAACTTATTACGAATTGTATTACACATACAAGCTTGGGGAAGGGCTCAAGAAAGACTTAATGGAGTAATAAGCATAGAAACAGAGGGAAAACGGGTTATACCTCAAAGGAATCACTAAGAGAACACTAAGATGCTTGGCTTCCTTCCCTTCCTCTTGATCTACTCCACTTCCTTCTCAAAACCTTCAAAAACACACAATAATGCTTCAACATTTTTCTTAATTATAAAAATTAATAATGAGATAGTGAAATCTAGAAATGGTCATCTAAATTGGATATCTTATTTGAATACGAAGCTGGTTATAATAGATATGAATTTTCGCGTAAATGGATCCAATTGATTCAAACCAATTAGACTTAAATATCATATATTAACCTTTTGAACCAATTTACAAAGCGGTTCTAAAACCAGATAAAAGCCATTAAAAATCACTTTGTGAAGGCAAATGCTGAAAATTATTTTTATTTTCTGTCATTGGGTGAGTTTAATAATACTTCTTCTGGCTCGATTAGTCATGTTGTTTGTATTGGGTTGGAGGGGGGGGGGGGGATTGTGAGGAAGACGATGACATCTCATTCAAAGAGGAACCCAAGGTTGCACCAAATATGGTTCGATTTGGATTGGATAATGTTGGGGCGAGAGATGGATATATGAGCCGTAAGAGGCTGTTAGGTTGTTTGGTCCGAGGAAGGACTAATGGGAGGTGATTGGGTCGAGTTAGAGGCTGTTAATACTCCGGGTTGGTGGTATTCACGAAAAAGAGGTGAATTGTTAGGGATATCATCAAGAAAAGAGTAAGATAGAGGTTTATTTGGGGTGACTAGTCCGACTAAGAATATTGTTTCACCACTACAACATGACGAAATGTGAATATTTTGCATTAGGCATGGCGATAGCTTATGTTGAGTTGTGATTTATGGGAAAAAAAGACACTCGAAAACTCGAATATAGGTGTATTTCGGGTGTTTTGCGAGTAAGCAAAAGTGGCGAGTGTCTTTTTTAATGGAATTGAAAGGAAGGATGAAACGACCCAAAAATACGACCCAAAAATTTCGTTTTTCAACATAACCACAAACCATAATCTGAGTGTCATATCATAAACCATACATGATGTATCTCAAAATAATAATAAAAACACTGTGCGGAAAACTGTATCATATCCATGTCATATAAAAATCAAGAACCAAATCAACTCCCAGGATAAAAGCTGAAGCTGTGGTGTGTGCGATGCCATCATCCCGAGCTCTTCCCTCTACAAGCGGGAGCACCTGAAACTAAAACTGAAACTGTAAGCACGAAGCTTAGTGAGCTCCCCCAAACTACCACATACCATACAATACATATAAAGCACATACTGGGCCTTGCCCACTGCATCAGACCGAGGTCTGGAACTAACTGCATCGGACCGAAGTCCGGAACTGACTGGGACCTTGTCCCCTGCATCGGACCAGAGTCCGGAACTAACTGCATCGGACCGGAGTCCGGAACTAACTGCATCGAACCGAAGTCCGGAACTAACTGCATCGGACCGAAGTCCGGAACTAACTGCATCGGACCGAAGTCCGGAACTGACTGATCATGACATAGCATAACACATAACAACTATTATATTCACACATACTGCATACTGCATCGGACCGAAGTCCGGAACACATAATACAAATATGCTTGAATCACAAAGACGTCAAGCCAGCTAGCTACTACATCAAACTAAAGACCGGAACTACTGATAATTACACGGGCCGACATTGTGGCCGTAGACCCGTTCCTACTGAAGGGAAACTCACCTCGTGAACTGGCTGCTGAGTGTATGGCTCTGGAAGCTAGCTGCTGCTGCTCCGGCGTCTCCCCGGCTACAAGTCCATAAACACACTCAATCAAATACTAAACACTGCACTGGTAAAATGACTCTTTTACCCTTGGTCAAAGTCAACTCTCAGACAAAGTCAACCCATAGTTGACCTGACTCGCCGAGTTGGGCCGCCAACTCGCCGAGTCCCTATTCTCACTCCTCGACTCAACCCGCTGCTACTCGTCGAGTATGGCATCGACTCGACGAGTACTCTCCCGATCAAGAACTCAGACAATCTTCATCTGACTCGCCGAGTCCTATGAACAACTCGACGAGTTGTTCTTGAGCTTAAGAAGATTGCCTTGGACTCGCCGAGTTGTATGAACAACTCGCCGAGTCCCTCCACTACTGAGTCTACCCTCGAACTCGCTGAGTCCACTCCACAACTCACTGGGCCCACTCGACATCGCTCAAAAGGAAGAAATCGGGGACTCGTGACTCGACTCGCCGAGTCGTTCTTCCGACTCGCCGAGTCACCGCCATGCAACTATTCTACACTCGATTCTGCTCGAATCCAATACATACAAATGATAGATCTGGGTCCAATAAGCTGATTTACCACGTAAAGTTTGCAACTTTACGTGTACAAACACATGAACAAGGGAATAAAGGCTAGAAAGGCACTTAAAAGGGTAGATCTAGGGTTATGATGCACAATGGCTCCATAAAGACAATAGATCTGGGCTCTACAACCCCTAAATGAACAGATCTAAGGATATCTCGACATAAAATGGCTTCCATATCAACATAAGGCTTGAGAAAAGCATCAACTAGATCTTAAGGGGATTTTAAAGCATAAAAGGAAAGGAAGTCCGAAGAATACCTCAAAGAACTCTTGCTTTCCCTTGAATCTTCGCTCTACAATTCTTCTCCTTGCTCCTTTCTTCTTCTCCTTCTTCAATCCTTCACAAAATGCACACAAGATCACTTAAAACACTCAAGGACGAATTAGGGTTTTCTCACAGCTTTAGAGGGTGAAGGAGGCGAGATTGGGGGCTATAAGGTGGCTTAAATAGTGGGCAACCCGGGGATTTAGGGTTTCTCCCAGACGGGGAGACTCGCCGAGTTCAGAATATGGACTCGTCGAGTCGCCAGCTAATCACGTGCTTGAAATCCCGACCCTACTCGGCGAGTCAGGCTATGAACTCGCCGAGTCCCTCTTGCAAAACTTCAAAATAAATACCAAGGAATTACCATACCGGACACGGGTCGTTACAAAGGATGTTAAGGAGGTGTGTGACCATATGAAGGGCTTCAACCCAATAAATATGTGAGAAATGAGCATGAAATAATAGGGATTGCAAGTGTTTTATTGGTGAACAAATAGTCTAAAAACATTTATTCTTGTATTTTGTAACGACCCAATTTTCACGTCCAAAAATTTCGTTTTTAAAACATACTTAGAAAACATTAATAATTAAAAACATTGTTTAATTAAACCATTTCACATTGGAAACCAAATTTGAAATCCACAACATGTCAACAACCAAAATATCAGAGCGTCAATCCCAAAATAAACTCATAACTGCAAAAACAAGAGTGTGTGTGATATGCCGCTACCGCGCCGGCTCCTTTCCCCCTAGCTGAAGAGGTACCTGAAACAACAACTGAAAAACGTAAGCACAAAGCTTAGTGAGTTCCCCCATCGTACCACATACCATACAACACATATCATACATACTGCCAGGCTATTCTGGGGTGCCTGACTACCCAGTACGGACATTCTGGGGTGCCGACTACTCGTGCGGCCATTCTGGGGTGCCGACTACCTGTGCGGCCATTCTGGGGTGCCGTCTACCCGTGTCAAGCCATTCTGGGGTGCTGACTACCCATGTCAAGTCGTTCTGGGGTGCTGACTACCCTTCGGTCCTAACGACCGAACCTCGGGGACTATTTCACCCCCTACTACTACTACTACTATCACATATCATAACATAACATATTATCAGACATATTTGGGGTGTCTGAACTGCCCTTCGGTCCTAACAACCAAACTCGGGGACTGCTCCCCTCCTACTACCTCTAACTCGTATAACAGATCATGCTAGCATATAAACATAACATCACATACTGTCAGACGTATCTGGGGTGTCTGACTACCCTTCGGTCCTAACAACCGAACTCTATTACTGTCACATATAACATATCATGCTAGTATTTAACATATCAGGTAGTAGCAAACCTAGATGATATCAGAGACAATCATCTATCCTACGTCTCCTACTGGTGGGCCGACATTGTGGCCTTAGACCCACCGCTACTGGAAGGTAACTCACCTCGAAATAGCTGCTGAAAGTCTGCTTGTTGAGCGCCTGACTGCTGAACCGGAGCTTCCCGGCTAAAATTTCCAAAATCACTAAGTCAGATACTGATAACTAATCTTAGGGTAAAATGACTATTTTACCCCCCCCCCCCCCCCCCCCCCCCCCCGGTCAAAGCCAACATCCTGGTTGACCGGACTCGCCGAGTTGGCTCGCCAACCGAATTGTAATTGGATTGGATCATATCAGATTTGAATTTATTCTGGACAATTCGTATCCATATTTTGAAAACCGAAATCAATTTGGATTTAATTAATTGGATCGGATCAAACCGATCCATCCAAACGACCATCCCTAAGCTACATGATGTGCCATCTAAACTATCGACAATAAATACAATAATGGGCAATAATACACCAACAGTTGCTCTCATCGTAATATTTCTTACTTTGTTATCTCAAATTTTCATTTTTTTTTTCTATTTCAAGAAAACGACATAACAGACGTTTATTTACAACCAACCCCCCATACTTTGTATATAGGTCACAAACCGACACATTCCTTGCCCCAAAACAAAATATTTAAACCGCATCTCGATGGTATAGGGTAAGAATGTGTGTGTAAACGTGTTTGACTGTTTGTAGAAGAAATTAGAACAAAAAAAAATAGAAGATCAAAATACCATGAACTGGCTTCTTTTATTGCTTTGTGTATGTATATGCGTCCACAAGGAAACAAAGAAGAAACTAATGAGACTAAGTCAATCTCAAATTCACAATACACATCTACATGGTTAAGTCAAACCAGCATTTGACTTTATCTACAACTAAAACTCATATACTTTGTATTTACGTCACCAAACACACACATCCATTGTCCTTTACACAGGATCTTCAAACTGCATCTTTAGACGTCACCTCCCCTTTTTCCAATTCCACACCTTTGAGTTTCAGTTTCAGTTCGTCTGTACATATCTTCAGAGCATCATGCTTCTTGTTCAGATCATCAACTAACTCACACTTTTCAGTAAGTTCTGTTTTCAACATTTCAATAGCAGTATTCCATTTATCCTCTTCAGTCGCATGAGAATTTTTGAGTAGATCAATCTGGGTACTCAGTTCATTGATTACTTCATCTCGCTTTGATATACCAGCTAGGCTTAACTTTACTTGCTCGTGCAATTTTCTTTCCCTGGCTTCCTGTGCATCTAATTTCCCAGTTAACATGGATATAACTTCCTCAATTGATTCAAGTTTCTTCACCAACTGAGTTTGGTATACAACTTTTCTAGCAAGCTCTTCTTTCAGCTTTGTAGTTTCATCGTCTGCTGTTAATACTTGCTTTCTGTACACCTCTAACACCTTTCCCGTTGTTTCAATCTTACGATTAGACTCGCTAACCATACGTTTAAGCTCAGCCATGTTAGCTTTCTCAGCTTCAAGAAGGGCATTTTCGTCTCTTAAGTACTGAATCTTTTTCTTCAAGCTGATCTGTTCTTTTTCAAGAGTTGAAATCTTTTTGAGTAACACCTCAGGTTCAGGGTCATGGATTTTGATTTCTTTTGCCTTAGATTCATCATTCTTGACTGGTGGGTTTAGATTCTTGTTGATGGACATGAAAGATTCTGACTGATCGGAATTTGATGATAACGTGAAGGAAGATTCTGAGCCTTCTCTTGTAGAAATATGAAAACCACCTCCACTTGTGTCCAAAATAAAGTCATAACCAACAGGTGTCATGAATTCAGGTGTTTTAATAATTTGAGTAACTTGAGTAGAGGTTGAAGTAGAAGAATCAACATGCTGTGTTTTGATAGGTGTTGTAATTTTGAGGGTGTTCTTGCTCACTTCTTTAATCAAATCAATAGTTTGATCGGCCAATGCCCCATGAATGCGCGATAACTCGCTTACTAGTTTTGCCATGTTCAATTTCTTGCTATCGTAAAATTCGGCTATTATTTTGAAGAAATTTTCATCTTGTTCGATCTGGTTATGGATTTCTTTGACGCATTGCTGGAACCCTAGTTTCCCAGAAATTTGAAGATCAATTAGTATATAGATTGAAATGAACGATAATTGATTTGTATCGTGAAAGAAAGATTATGTAATGATTCAAGTTCCATAAAGATCTTACCTTCTACATTTTCTGCAAGACATTTGGAATTTTCTGACATAATCTGACTATCCTGCCCTTGTGACTGTGATTTTGATTCGACCCCCTCCATACCAAGCGATCAACTGAATGCAAATTCTGTTAGTCTTAGGAAGATTATTTCTCTGTATATGCTCCGTATATTGTGGCTGCAAGATAAAACAAGAATTGTTTTGAAGAAGAAGAAGAAGAAAGAAATAACAGAGTTGCGGTGGATGTAGATAAGAAATAGATTGAATAGAATTGAACCGTGTATAAGTCTTGGTGTTCTATGGGTTGTTTTCTTTTACTCTGTTTTATGTTCTTGATTGACTGGATTGTTTTCAAATGATTCTTGATCATCAATTCGGAGTTAATCAAAAAGTTTGATTAATCTGTAAGCTTTGCACTGAAGTGAATTTGTAATCCCTGCAGATCAATATCACTGAGTGAATTCATGGAACTCGTTTTTTACAACGCAAATCATACTGATAGCGAAAATAACAACAATGAAGTGGATCACTGAAATCAGTACTAACATAATCAGGCAATCAGCATCCGATCCTTCATAACAAATCGAACTGAACATCATTGAAACCAAAATTAAAAGAGAAAAGTTGAGGATTTGACTAACCTTTCAGAAAAAAAAAACTGAAATTAATTCGAGAGAACTGGTTTACATCTGCAATAATCAGTAATCACTGATTGGGAATATGAAAGCTCGTTCTGTTTTAGAGAGAGATTATGGAGAGAAGTATAACGGGAGAAACAGGGATCCGAGCCAAAAGAAAATTCCGGAATTTAGGGAGCGAATGTTACCGCCTTTTTCCCGTTTAAATATGCGTTTCCAAATGTTAACGTGATTGGAGAAGAACTTTGATTCCCGTTTATGAAAGTATGAAACTGTAAAATGTAAAGTTGCAATTCTTTTTTTGAATATTAATAAGATTGATTATTTTTACATTTTGTTATAATCAGTATTCGTCAAATAATAAAAAAAAAAAACACTCTTCTAACAAAATGGAATGATCTAATATATAAGTAATTATATAATTTATAACAATTTTCTTAAGCGTTTTTCTTAACCATATTAATTGACCATTTATCTCTCCTTCTCTCTAGACTCAATATAAATAAGTGTCAGTTATGTTGGTTTCATCACACTTTTAAAAAAACTCTATAATCTTGTAATATCGATTAATTTAGTATTCTTGGTTTTTTGCATTCCCGGGCACCTGTATCAAATCTCCAACTATATGCATACGCTCGTATCAATTTCTTCGGTATTCTTTTAATACTTTATATATTTTGTAATCTTGATTTATCAAAAAAAATTATATATATTAGAAATGACACGTGTGAGTTGAGGTTACACGTTTCTAATTCAAAATTGTGAAGAATATCGTTAAGAGGTTTATTTGTTATCAGTTGACGTATCTAGTGCTAGTGAATAAATGATGATAAAGATTCGAAATGGAAACTGCCCAAGGTAAAGAATTAAGGTATGTTTTTAATTTAGAAGTACATTATTATATCAGTACTTACCTGTTATAAAAGAGGGAAACTAGAGGTTCGTTATAACCACCAATTCTCATGGGAAGTAAGTGGATTGCCTACAAAATTTAGGGATTCGTTGCATTATCGTTCAATCAATACACATAAAGATACGAAAGTGATAATAATTTTGAAATCGTTGCGCCACATAGCTCGGAAAAGTACCATAAAATCATAAGAAAGTCAATTACAAAGAGGAACCAATAATTACTTACATTGAGGTATGCATAGAGTTACACAACTTAATTATCATAAAAGTAAATCATCAAATATGAAATCACATTTAGAGTTACAAAAGCCAATGATCATGTCCTTCGTTACACATTTCCATTACCTATGCGTCACGTGTTCACACCCTACGTACCACGTAATTTACAGCAGGTTCGTCATCTGCTAAATTTTTTTGTTTTACTCGTCTAAATCCTAAGACACCATTCGTAAACCTGAATTCAGTTTCTCCAGTGATTTTTCAATGACACCTCATATCATAACCACATGATGAGGTTCTTGAGCTTATTTTCATACATATAAAAATGACTAAAGCGCCCTCATAGTCATAATATCTCCGAACAATTAAACTTTTCACCTCTATAATATAACTAATAGGGAATTAAATTATGTATACATATATACATACTTATCACCATATTGCATAATGAAGTCTAATGGCTGGCCAACTTAAAGCCACAAAGTTGAGTCAACTTAGATCTCTCATTTTTACCCATCGGTTTAAGTTTAGAAATCTAGTACTTGATACCTAATTCACTTAAACCATGACTTTGATACCAACTTGTAACACTCGTCTATTCAGCATACAGTACACCAAGAAAATTTCATCATTTTTGAACATAACATGGTGTAAGTTTACATTAAATCACAAGTATAAGTAGTTATCATAAATCCTACATACAAAATATGCCCAAGGATCAAACCGGGTTTACAAAGTCTTACAACAAAAAGCATAAACCAGTCTTAATCATGATCACTCCCAAACACCTTTCCTTTTATGATTCGAATTTCCGTATTGTCTTCTTTAATTCTGATTTCTGAATAATGCTTCATAAACAAATGATTTATCCTGAATGAAACTTTATTAAGAATGGATGTTATATTATTTTAAAAAATACAAATTTAGTCTCAGTTTTTGGGATGTTTCAGTTACCCCAACTATAGAGATGATGTTTTTGAACAGAACATGTATTGCATTGTTGTTTTTTTGAACATATGTGTTAGTTTTATGGTTTTTCTTGAACATGTAATACCTGAACGGTGTTTTTTGAATAAATTTGAAACTTTGATGGTCTCCTAAGTCATTATACCTTATTTTTCATCACAAACTTCTAACCTTGAAATTTCCCTAGTCCTCATCCTTATTTTTTGTCATGAAATCCGATAGAAACTCGAATAGTCATTGATAATTGAGAAAAATACCTCACACCTCTTAAATATGGCACCAGAGAGGGACCCAATATTTCGTATATAAACAATCAAGGGATAATTTTAGTCCAATGAGTGTCATTGTAACGACCCAATTTTCACGTCCAAAAATTTCGTTTTAAAACATTACTTTAGAAAACATTAATAATTAAAACATTGTTTGATCAAACCATGACACAACGTAAACCATGTCTAAAAGCCAAATCATACAACCAATTAAAATATCAGAGTATAAATCCCAGAGAATCTCGTAAATACGGAAACCAGAGAGTGTGTGTGTGACATGCTGCTACCGCGCCGGCTCCTTTCCCCTAGCTGAGGAGGTACCTGAAACCAAAACTGAAAACCGTAAGCACAAAGCTTAGTGAGTTCCCCCATCATACCACATACCATACAAACACATAACATACATACTGCCAGGCCATTCTGGGGTGCCTGACTACCCGGTACGACCATTCTGGGGTGCCGTCCTACCCGTGTCAAGCCATTCTGGGGTGCTGACTACCCGTGTCAAGCCATTCTGGGGTGCTGACTACCCATCGGTCCTATCAACCGATCCTCGGGGACTAGTCCCCTCTTACTACCTTTATCGCATATAACATAACAAGCCAGCATACAAACATATCATCACGTACTGTCAGACATATCTGGGGTGTCTGACCTACCCTTCGGTCCTAACAACCGAACTCTACAACTCTACAACTATCACATATACATATCATGCCAGCATATAACATATCAGGTAGTAGCAAACCTAGATGATATCACAAAGACAATCATCTAACATACAACTCCTACTGGTGGGCCGACATTGTGGTCGTAGACCCACCGCTACTGGAAGGTAACTCACCTCGAAGTAGCTGCTGATCTGATCGGGAACTGAATGTCTACTGCTGCTGCTCCGGAAATCCTCCGGCTGCAATTCCCACAATATACTCAATCAAACACTGCTAACTGTCCTTTGGGTAAAATGACCATTTTACCCCCGATCATGCCCTAAGTCACAGTCAGAGTCATCTTTCAGTTGACCCGACTCGCCGAGTTGGCTTTCCAACTCGCCGAGTCCCTACCCAAACGATTGTCCTGGATCCCGTTTCTACTCGTCGAGTTCTCCTTCTAAACTGATATTCAAGTCCTTCATCCTACTCGCCGAGTTGTATGAACAACTCGTCGAGTTCGTCTTCATCCGAAGAACACTTGCTGCTTCGACTCGCTGAGTTGTATGAACAACTCGCCGAGTTGTATGAACAACTCGCCGAGCCTGTTCTTGATCTAAGGAGATTGCCTTGAACTCGCCGAGTCAGGGCATTGACTCGCCGAGTTCCTCCATAGATGAGTTCAGCTTCCGACTCACTGAGTCACACCCCGTGACTCACTGTTCACTCGACACTACGAAAAGGGGACAAACTCGGAGACTCGCGAACAGACTCGCCGAGTCACATGAACGACTCGCCGAGTCGTTGCCATGCACCCACTAAATACACAGATTTGCTCGATTCCAGTCCATGTCATTCACAGATCTGGACTCCTAGAACACGAATCACACGTAAAGTTTCCAACTTTACGTGTAGATATTCACCAATACGGATTTTAGGGCTCAAAATGCCTCAAAAGGGTAGATCTAGGGTGAACAAGCAACATGGGTCCATAAAGGTAACAGATCTGAGCTCCTGGAGCTCAATCTTGCCTAGATCTAGAGGCCAATCAACTTATTACGACTTATATTGCACATACAAGCTTGGGGATTGGCTCAAGAATGACTTAAATGAAGTAATAAGCATAGAAACATGGGGAAAACGGGTTATACCTCAAAGGAACTGCTGAGAGAGCACAAAGATGCTTGGATTCCTTTCCTTCCTCTTGATCTTCTTCCCTTTTTGCCTTAAAACCTTCAAAATCACACAACAATTGCTTCAAACTCTAAATGAACAACTTGGAACGGGGGTTGGAAGCTCGGGGGGGGGGGGGGGGGGGGTGAATGGGGGGCTGGCTTGGGGCGGATATGTTGTTTAAATAGGGTGCAGACCCCTGAAACTTAGGGTTTCATCCAACAGCTGTGACTCGCCGAGTCGACAACTTAAACGTGTCCCGGGTCCCGCATCTACTCGGCGAGTTGGACCTGTGACTCGCCGAGTCCAAGGCTAAAAGAAGAGAAATACTCAAATAAGATTTACGTACCAGGAACCAGGTGCTACAGTCATTTTATAAAAACAAGTCGATGTTGCTTCCCATAAGCACAATGTTTACACAACTTTAACTTTGTTGTTTAATGGTAGTAGGAAATACCTCTTACTCAAAAGTACCATGTTTTTTTTTTCACATATGTGATACGCCATGTTAAATGGTCAAATATCATATGCCACAATCTTGTGATCTTTGGGTTGGCCTCAAGAGACAGCTACCGAGCCCAAAACATTTCACCCTTACCACATACAAAGTCAACTCTCTATATCCCTTCATAACTACTAATGCCCCTTTACATCTTTAACAACCCATTTTGTCTACATGTACCTGAACCATTTAAGTTATATAGTACCTAAGGAAACCATTTCTTACTTAAGCTCGAACACGTTGCCTTTGTGAGTGTCCTCATTATCTCATTGCGTAGAGATGAGATTGAGTGTCACCCTACATAAATTACACCTTTGCTCTTATAGCATTTTGTTATGATTTGCGGAAGCCCAATCCAAAAACTTAAGATTAAATTCATTGAGAAACTAACAATGGAAAAAACTAATGAATCTATATTTACTTGTTTGATGTATCTGAATACTGTGAATACTAGTTAGAAAAAAAAAAGTGTGAAAGAGTGATGTCATAAAAAGAGAAGTCAAAGTCAAACTTCATTTGATTTGATTTTATTTATACATAGCCACATAGGCCCCAAGACAAATGTTTAATATCACACTCTTCACATGATCAATCACAGAAATTGCATACCGAAGGAGATTCTTCCACCTTTGTAGCTCTAAAGTCTAAGACCAATTTGTTATGCAAAATGTGTGTGTAAACATGTCTGTGAAGGAATTAGAACAAAAAATAAAAAATGGACACGAAATTGGCATGCATGAACTGGCTTCTCTTATTGCTTTGTGTATGTATGCGTACAGAAGGAAACAAGGAATAAAACTGGGAAAAACTCAACACTTGAATAATGAGATAAGTCAATCTCAAATTCATCACGACATGCATCGATATGGTCAAAGTCAAACCAGCATTTGACTTTATCTACAGCTAAAACCCATATGCTTTGTATTTACGTCACAAAACACACACATCGATCCATTGTCATTTACACAAGATCTTCAAACTGCATCTTTAGACGTCACTTCCCTCTCGCTATCCAATTCCACACCTTTCAGTTTCAGTTTCAGTTCATCTGTACATATCTTTAGTGCATCATGCTTCTTGTTCAGATCATCAACCAACTCACACTTTTCCTTAAGTTCCATTTCCAACCTTTCAATATCAGTATTCCATTTATCCTCTTCGGTCGCATGAGAATTTTTGAGTTGATCAATCTGGGTACTCAGTTCTATGATTTGTTCATCTCGCTTTGCTATTTCAGTTAGGCCTAACGCTACTTCCTCATGCAATTTTAGATTCTGAGCTTCTACTTTATCATATTCCGTCTGTAAACGACCAGTTATGCCAAGAATCTTGTTAGTCAACTCATTTTTCAGATTTTTATTTTCTTCGTCCGATTTTATTACTTGCTGTCTGGAGGCCTCTAAAACACCGAACATTTTTTCATACCTACGATTTGTCTCAGCAACCGTAAGTTTAAGCTCAGCCGCGTTAGCTTTCTCAGCTTCAAGAATCGCATTTTCGTCTGTTAAATCCTGAATCTTTTTCTTCAAAGTAAGCTGTTTTTTTTCAAGAGTTGAAATCTTTTTGCGTAACACTGACACCTCAGGCTCAGGGTCATGGAGTTTGGTTTCTTTCACTTTCGATTCATCATTCTTGAACTTGACTGGTGGATTTAGATGCTTCTTGGTGGATTCTAACTGATCGGGATTTGATGATAATGCGAAGGAAGATTCTGAGCCTTCTCTTGTTGAAAAACGAAAACCACCTCCACTAGTGTCTAGAGTAAATTCATAACCAACAGGTGTCTTGAATTCAGGTGTTTTACTCATTTGAGCAGAGGTTGAAGTAGAAGAATCAACATGCTCTGTTTTGATAGGTGTTGTAGATTTATGAGTGTTCTTGCTCACTTCTTTAATCAAATGAACATGTTCATCAGCCAACGCCATGTGCATACGGGATAACTCTGTAACCATTGCTGTCAATTTAGACTTCTTGATATCGCCAATTTTGGGTAAATTTTCATCTTGTTCAATCACGTTAAGGATTTCTTTAACACACTGCTGGAACCCTAATTTCCAAGAAAATTCAAGCTCAATTAGCATAATGGTTTGTTTAGTGAGAAAAACATGCTGTAAATTTTCATGTTCTGTAAGGATCTTACCTTCCACATTTTCGAAAAGGAATGAAGAATTTTCTGGCATATTTTGACTATCCTGCCCTTGTGAGTGTGATTTTGTCATGTTCTTCTTGACTTCTTTAATCAGATGGATATTTTCTTCAACCAATGCCCCATGCACACGCGATAACTCGGTTACCAGTTTTGTCATGTTCGACTTCTTGCTGTCGTAAAATTCGGCTATTACTTTGGAGAGATTTTCATCATCTTCGATCTGGTTAAGGATTTCTTTGACACATTGCTCGAACCCTAGTTTCCAAGAAATTTCAAGCTCAATTATAGTATATAGATTGTAATGTAAATATTTCAAAGATTCTTTAAAAGGAACCATAGACAGCAAATTCATGAAAAGATGGCTAAGCAATACATGTTCTGTAAGAGTGTAAGGATCTTACCTTGCACATTTTGTGACGTAATCTGACTATCCTGCCCTTGTGACTGCGCTTTTGATTCGTCGCCCTCCATATCAAGAACCCAACTGCCCTGCAATACTTGATAGATCAGAGCATAAGATTAAGACTAGATTCCGACCTTTTGATTGTGTCAAAACATTCAAAAGGGTCTTGTTTACTTGCACATAATCAATAAAGATACAGTTTCTGTTGATTGGAAACTTCTTTATGATTGCTTGTTATCTGATTGCATCAATTCACAAAAATGCAAAATCCAACAGAGATGTCAAAACTCAAATCATTCACGCAAGTAAAGAAAAATGTTCATGCTAGAGGTCACCAGAAAAACATATTGCAACATTGATAGAGCATAGTTAGCAATTGGGTTTTTATATCTGTGAATCCTGTTGTAAGGTTTGTTTTCTTTTACTCTGTTTTGTGTTTCTTGATCGCTCTTGATTAATTAGGTTGTTTGAATTTGATTCTTGATCATCATCACCATTTGATTTCATCCAAAAGTCCGATTAGTCTGAAATTTTGCACTGAATTCAATTGTAATCCCTACACTTCAACAATACTACTTTCATGTCACCTTTCATTCTACCACACAAGAAAAAGTCAATGAAGCAAAAACTTAAAACCATCGATTAAGTACAATTCAACCATATCTAACACAGATTGTGCAAAACAGAATCATAGATGATAAAGAAAATTACGAAGATGAACTGAATCACCGAAATCACTAATCACTACTAATCATAATCAACATCTTACATCCAATATTTCACAAGAAATCAATGACACCAAAATTGAAGAGGAAAGTAGCTTACGGATTTGACTATCCTTTTCACGAAAGTGAAATTGATTCGAAAGAAATGATTTACAGCTACAAGAATCACTGATTGCGAAGTTCAAAGCTCTTTCGGTGTGTTTGAGAGAAGAGAGAGAGATGCTCTGAACAGGAGAAGACTCCGGATTTAATGGACCGGATGATACCCGCCTTATTCCCGCTTAAATTTGTAATGACTAAAATAGCCTTCGGCTTTTGAGAAACCTGTACGTGATTTCAAAGAACGCGAAGGGTATTTAAGTAGATCGGATGGACTGCAAATAACTGCCAGACCCAAATGTGAATGGAAAAAATGTGTAACGGTATTTATCAAAAGTTTGGAAATTAACACTTATTAATGACTAGCCAAACATACAAAATGATTTCTGTGAAAAAAATACTACCAATATTATTTTTCATTTGATCCGGATTCTAAATATGAAAATACATTATTGATAATTTTCTTTGAAACATTTCAATTTACTGTAAAATAGAAGATAACCATACCTATCATTTTTTCCTTATTTTATAGTTTGTGGAACGTCAATGCCTACGGATATAATCTTAGGGTTCTTTTTTCTCCCCATTAAGTGTTGCAAAGATAAAACGGTGTTTTTATCTACCTAGAAAAACTATATAAATAAAACTAAATAACCATTTTATCCTAACATTACATTATATTTATGTACCAATTAACATTACATTATATTTATGTACCAATTTTAACATGGTGAAAGTTTGGAAGAAGAAATTATTGAAAGGTCAAATAGATGCAGGGTTAAGAAAGAAACAAATGTTATATACGCGTTATTCACTATTTGGATAAAACCAAAATTTTTAAACTATTTAGTTTGGATATTCGGATTTTTAGATTGGTTTTCAGAAAGACTAAATAATTATTTTGGATTTTAGATTGATTTTTGTTTATAAAATAAGAACTGAATAGTCCTAAAGAAAAACCGAATAACAATCTAATATTTATTTATTTATTTATAATAGGGAAAACGACATTGTATCCATACAAAGTCCAAGAATTGGTCTAAACATTCACTACTTTTTTTTGGCTTCATGGGGTATAAAATGACTTTTTTTTTTGGGTTGAAATAGTCTTTTAGATTTTTTGAAGGTGTAACCCGGTTACACCTTGCGACATAGACACTTATCTTGACCCTTGAACCAGATAGGTAACATGAACGCTTTAATTTTGATCCACATTTGACATCAAAATTGAGAAGTCATAGTTTGGAAACCAAAGTATCAACAATTAATAGAATAAAAAACCTCAAACAATCGACCAACATTTTTTCTTCGGGTGAGAGCATGTTGAAGATGAAGACGAAGACATCGACTCAATCAAATCTATGAAAATTCAGACGACAATTTCCAAAGGTTTTGCAAAGAATGTGATGCAAAGAAGAAACTGATAGCTAGTTGTGGTATAAGGAACAAAATATTTAGTTCCAATGTCATTGTGCTCAGTGAAGAAACAAAACCATTACAAGTTTTCACCCTTAAATTTCTCAAATCTCTGGTTGAGGAACGAAAAAGTGCTAGATCATGTCGTCTATGCTGCCTTACGTTAACTTTCATTATCCAACAAATACATCCCCTATCTACTACCACACCTGGACGATGTCACTTTTGCTTTTTACCATCCACAATCTCCCACGAACAACAACAAAATCATCGCTTTTGATTTCCCCTAAATTGTTGTATCTGATGATTTTAGTCCTCTCATTTCTGTCGAAATCCTCCTCCAAAAATATCACAAGGAACTCAAACTATTTACTCTCAAAACAGTGGTCAAATATCCAAGGTCGTGTGGTAAGATCACTTAGGGTTTTAGATTGGGATTTCCTTAAATCTGGTCGTATGTTCTCCATATTCCCTAACCTTACACATATTGATTTACTTCATGGAACTGTGATTTCTAATAATAATATCATTGAAATTAATTTTACAGTTTGGTCCACAGTCGATGAATATGGGGTACGACAAATTGTACTGTGAGGAAACGAGAGAGAAGGATGAGGAGAGAAACAAAGAGTGGACTCTTTTAACCCAAAACCTAAAAATTCATTGGTGACAAGGAAGCCTCGTCAGCTTCAAATGCTTATGAGACTTATGAAACCGATTATCTTAGGTATGAATAAACAAAAAAAGCATGTCAACATCCACTTTATGGCCCATAAAGCCAAAACAACGTGTATGGACTATTTAGACCAACTTATGAAACTTCGTAGGACTACAATGCCATTTTCCCTTTATATTACTCGTGTTTAATATATATATTGAACAATTAATGAAGTTACTATATTATTTTAATATATTAGAAAGTTTCATCTAATATTGTATATTAATATGTACTTTTTATAAAAAAATTGTTCATAAAATATTAAACAACAATATATTTTTCTGTGTTAGGTTCATAGGAGACATACCTACTTTCGTAGGATCATGAGACAACATTTTTCTAGTGAAATTTCACATAACTAATTTATGGGCACATGCTACCTACAAATTCTATGGATTTTCTCATAATAACAACATACTTTGAAACTTCTAAATAACCCTAGATAAAATTAAAAATCACAAAGGTTTAAACCACATACCTTATTGCTATTATCGAAAATAGCAATGTACTCAAAGAAACTTTCTTAGTATGCTAGCCTCAATAGTGTGGAAGCCTCTAATAAATCACACCCAAATTCTAGGATCGAAATAAGAGAGGTAGAAGAGGGATTTCGAAATTCCTTGTGTTTGCGTAGGATTCTTGAGTCTTATGGAGGTCCCTATTTATAGTTGTAGGAAACCCTAATTTGAATTCAAAACAATAATATTATACTGCAATTCAAATTCACTTTCCTTATCAACCAAGGAAGCTTCCAAAAGCCTTAGAAGGACTCCTCAAAACCATCCCTTACTACGGAGGTTCTAGATTCCTTCCTTGTTGAACTTTTTAACAATTGCATTATAACCCTTAGACCCATTAATTAATTATAATTAATCCAAAACAATTAATTAAATTAACTCTGATTAATTCTCAATTAATTAGTTCTATTTCTAATTAATATATTAATCCATTAATGTATTAACAAATTATTTATCTCTCTATTAATATTAATACATGTCACTTCCTGTGTATGAGGGAAACCCCAAAAAGGACTTTACTATTATTCACTCAATATACCAATTTAGTTAAGACCTTAGACACCCTAATCATACATCACCGACTCACAAAATTAGGTCCTTCGCAAATGATTTTTTTACCATATTTTTCTTAGTATTTATTTATAAGTTTAATTCTTAACAATACTCAAGTTATATATTTATTAAAATGCGTTGACTCTTAAAAACTGAATTGTAAAAACCAATTAAACTGAACCTGTAGTTTGGTTGGATCAAGTCGGATTTGAATTTGATTTGGATTATTTGTATCCATGTTTTAAAACTAAAATAAATTTGGATTTAACTGATCAGTTTGGAACAAACTGATCCGTCCAAATGAACACTCTTATGTACATAAGCGTACAAATTGATTGTTTAACCCATTAAGTTCATTAAGCCAAAAATAATATAAGGGGTTGTTTTGTAACACCCCAAAAATACCGGCTAAAAATTTCATTTTTAAAACAAGTACATGGCAAAACATTAAAAATAAAAGGCTCGACGATGATATCATTTCACAAAAGATACTGCGTGTCTAGAAACATTTTTATAAAACATTAAAGTGTCAGAGTACAAATTCCCAGGAGGATCTCGTGATGCGGAAAGCAAAGCGTGTGTGTGATGTGCCGCTACCGCGCCGGCTCCTTCCCCTTCGAAGAAGAGGTACCTGAAACCAAAACTGAAAACCGTAAGCACGAAGCTTAGTGAGTTCCCCCACTGTACCACATACCATATAATCACATAACATACATATATTGTCAGGCATATCTGGGTGCCCGACCTACCCCTTCGGTCCTCTCGTCCGGACGTTGCCTAGCATACCTGGGTGCTGGCCTCCCCTTCGGTCCTCTCGACCGGATACTGCCTAGCATATCTGGGTGCTGGCCTCCCCTTCGGTCCTCTCGATCGGATACTGCCTAGCATATCTGGGTGCTGGCCTCCCCTTCGGTCTTCTCGACCGGATATTGGGGAACTATTTCTCCCCTCTACTACTACCACATAACATGTATCATAATATCAGAATCTATCTAACATGGCTGAGTATGACTACCCCTTTGGCCCTACCGACCGGATATCTTGGGGACTATCTCCCCCTGCTGTCACTAGCACATAGCTTCATATCATACTAGCACATAAACATAACACAGGTAGTAGTAATCCCTAGATGAATATCACAGAGACAATCATCTACATACAAATCCTACTGGTGGGTCGGCATTGTGGCCGTAGACCCACCGCTACTGGAAGGTAACTCACCTCGAAGAAGCTGCTGATCTGCGTGGGAATTAACTGCCTGCTACTGCTGCTGCTCCGGAAATCCTCCGGCTATAATTCCTACAAAACACTCAATCAATCACTGCTAACTGTCCCTTGGGGTAAAATGACCATTTTACCCCTGACCAAGTCATAAGCCAAGGTCAGAGTCAACTTTCAGTTGACCCGACTCACCGAGTTGGCTCTCCAACTCGCCGAGTCCCTATTCAATCGATTGACTTGTATCCCGTCTCTAGTCGTCGAGTTAGGCGTTGACTCGACGAGTTCTCCTTCTAAACTGATGTCCAAGTCCTTCATCCTACTCGCCGAGTTGTATGAACAACTCGCCAAGTTCATCTTTATCCGATGAACACTTTATGCTGTGACTCGCCGAGTTGTATGAACAACTCATCGAGTCTGTTCTTGATCTAAGAAGATTTCCTTGAACTCGCCGAGTCAGGGCATTAACTCGCCGAGTTCCTTCATGGGTGAGTTCGGCTTCCAACTCACCGAGTCCACTCAGGACTCACTACTCTACTCGACACAACGAAAAGGGGACAAACTCGGAGACTCGTGAACCGACTCGCCGAGTCAAATGAACGACTCGCCGAGTCGTTACCATGCAATTACTATATGGTCGATTCTGCTTGAATCCAGCTCATGTCATACATAGATCCGTGATCCTGGGGCTTGATTAACACGTAAAGTTTCCAACTTTACGTGTAAATAGACAACCATGAGGGTTTTAAGGTCCAAAATGCACCAAAAGGGGTAGATCTAGGGCTTTCATGCAATATGGTTCCAAAAAGACAGTAGATCTGAGCTCCTGGAGCTCAACCATGCCTAAATCTAAAGGTCAATCAGCTTATTACAAACCCTCAAACATACACAAGCTTGGAAATGGTTCAAAGAGGACTTTAATGGAGCTATAAGGGATAATAACCATGAAAACAAGGGGGAAAACGAGTTATACCTTAGGAAACACACTGAGATAGCTCAAAGATGCCTGACCTCCTCTTCTTCTTCTTGATCTACTCTTCTTCCCACTCCAAAACTTCAAGAGGACACACCAAAAGCTTCAAACTCACAAGGAAACAAAGCTTGAACGAGATATAGGGCTCTGAGGGTGAATGGGGGCGAGATTGGGGCGGAATGAGGGTTTAAATAGGGTGCAAACCCCTGAAACTTAGGGATTCATCCAACAATGGTGACTCGCCGAGTCCAGAATACAAAATCGCCGAGTCGCCAACTTAAAACGTATCCCAGGTCCCGACTCTACTTGACGAGTCGGGCCTACAACTCGCCGAGCACAAGGCTAAGAATGCAAACACTTATACAAATTTCCACATACCAGGAATCAGGCGCTACATGTTTTTTTCCGTTAAATGTTGTATCAATAAATTTTAACTCAGTAGGAAATGATGTATGTCTCAACAAAATTTTGTATATTACGTTTGTTTCTATCCAAATCAAAATTTTCATCTAAATAAGACTAAATTGCGATACTATCACTAACTAAATAAGGCTAAATTGCCATACTATCACTAACTTACATAATTTTTTTACGATATTGATCAGTTTTAACAAGATAGAAGTTTAGAGGAAAGAAAGACCAAAGGGGAAAATAGGAAGAGGGTTAATGTCGTAATATGAAGCCAACTTTGGCTTTATCCATCAAGTCAAAAAGAAACAAGGGAAATTTGCAATATAGTCACCAAGTTAACCAAAAATTTCGATTTTGACACTGTATTTTTTCTCTCAATTAAGTCATTATATTTATAATTTTGTTGTAATATCAACCAAATGACCTGTTCTCCATGTTATCTCGGTAACCACTTTTCTCAAATTGCAATAAAGTCACTAAGTTACCAAAATTTTGATATTGACACTGTGTTTTCTTTTTCTCAGTTATGTCATTACAATGATTTTTTTTTGAAATGTTAACTAACTGATCGGTTACCATTGATCTACCAGGTTAACAAATTAATAACATGAAAATATTGTGACGTGGAAGCTATGTAGGATCTTATGTGGTAGGATTTAGTTTCAAATATAAGGTTTGCGTCAAACCTAATTTCACATATCTTCTTCTCTTCTTCTCCTCTTCTCGTTAGAGTATTTATTCCAAAATGGCGTCTAAGGGTCGATCCTGTGGTTGAAACTCACTTAAAACTCAGTAAAAAGGTCATACTCACCCTTTTAGTACATGAAGACCAAAAAAAAAAAACTGAGACGATTTTTTTTAAAACTTTTACAATTTGTTTATATACAATTTGAAATGTATAAAGCATATTTTTAAAGGTCAATCCAGTTGATGTCATCAAGACAATTTGAATTGTATACATTTGAAATGTATAAAGCATATAAACTAATACCCCTACAAGTAAACGTATAAGATGATTATTTGAATGTATACATCTTGTTTGTTATATAAAGCATATTTTTGATATCATCAAGAGCTTCCAAGTAAATGTTTAAAATAATTATTTGAATTTAAATAATTCGTTAAGTTTCAAGATACATCAAGAGCATCCACGTCAACCTCCATCTCCCCATCTCGAACCTAGCCTCCATGCATGCTTAAGAGTGTAATTCTTCAAATTTGATCCTTGATCTTGGATTTTTGGTAGAGACTTGGAAGAGGGAAGTTCACAACGAAGGAAGGGAAACAAGAAGCAAGTTATATTCAACATTCTCTTTAGTTTTCTGACCGGTTGCAGGTATAAATTTCATACCTTGACATCTTTTGTTCTAGATTCAAGTTTTATGTCATATTTTGGTGATTTTGTCCCTTTCTTGGATGTTCTTGGAGTTTGAAGAACTCTAGAACGTGTGGTGAATTTCCTAGGCCCTTGGACTTTTATTTATTGAGAAAAAAGACCATGATTGGTGTGTTTTGTGACCATGTTAAAGTTACAACCTCATTTAGGGCCTAATGGACATTAAATGTTAGATGTAGCCGTGTAATGGAGACCAATTGGATAAAGTTGGAAACTTTATCCATTAAGTCAGTAGGGAGAAGTGTATATGGAAGTATGAGATTATATCAGTAGGGATTAAGCTCTTACTGAGAAAAATGGTAATTTTCTAGTGGTCACAGCCAAGGTTGTAGAACTCGCTACTCGGTACCTGCTCGGCCGACTGGGGAGTAGCGAGTACTCGGGGAGTACTCGGATTCGGTAATTCATGTAGAAATATTTTTTTGGAAAATTATATATGTCAAAATCATAAGTTAAAATCATAATTTGATTGAAATATATAACCAAAATTAGATACATGTGAATACATAAAAACCGAAATACACATAATTGTCTCACTACGTGGATAATTACTGAAAATTTAAGATATATATGTAGTAATAATGACATGTTTGTGTTAAATAATAAATCATTAAGTGCATTATACATATTAATCTTGAAATTCTTGATTTTTTTCTCTTTTTATGACAATTTTTAGCCTTTGACCGAGTTTGACCGAGTTGGCCGAGTTTGACCGAGTAGGCCCGAGTAAGACCAAGTAAGCCCGAGTTTGACTGAGTGTGTCCGATTTTTGACCGAGTTTGACTGATTTTTGGCCGATTTTGACTAAATTCGAGTTTTTTGGCCGAGTTAACATTACTCACCTCGGTGGAGGGCCGATTCCGAGTAATCGGCCGAGTTTTGCAACACTGGTCACAGCGTGGTGAAGTCAAAAATGGTAATTTTTCAGTGGTCACGGTTTGGACAACAGATCTGGACACTCTTGAGCTTTAGAAGCTCAAAGTTGTTGGCTTTATTCAACCAAGGTCCCATTTCATGACCTAGGTTTTCTTTGAAGCTTGGATTAAGTGTTTTAGCCCTATAACACCTTGCATGCACGTAAAGTTAGCAACTTTACGTGCAATGCTAGCATAAGGAGCCCAGATCTATAAGTCGGAAGTGTTGGGATGGACTGTAATCGACAAAATAGAGATGTCACAAGATGGACTTGGCGAGTCAGTTCATGGACTCGACGAGTCGGGCCGCAAACCTAAGCCCTTCTGTTTATGAGTCGAATCAGTGAGTGGGGTTAGTGAAGGACTCAGCCAGTCTGTGTCCATAATGGACATGAAGATCATGGTACTCGACGAGTTCAAGGATGAACTCAGCGAGTCCAAGACAATCTCCTTAGTTTATGAAGATGGACTCGACGAGTTGTTCTAAAACTCGGCGAGTCGGTTGAAGATGGTCATGAATGTTTAGTTGAAGGAGAACCCGTCGAGTTGTTGCTAGACTCGACAAGTAGAGTCGAGGTTGTTTTGGGATTTGAGGAGCATGGACTCGACGAGTTGGTAGAACAACTCGGCGAGTCGAGTCAACTGGAAGTTGACTCTGACCCTTGACTTTGACCTTGCGAAGGACCTTGACCAGAGTTGACTTAGTTGGATTCGGGAGGGCAGTTAGGCTAAGTGTTGTTATTGGTATTGGTAGCTCGAGGAGCTAGAGGAGTAGCAATTCGGGAGTTTTCGGATAGCAGCCAGAGGGTTATCAACAGAGTTCAGCAGTGCAGGTGAGTTTCCTTTTGTGTGAATGGGTCTACGGCCACAATGCCGGCCCATGTAGTTATGAGTAGGAAGACCCGGGGGTTAGCCCTAGGCACTGTTTGCTAGTATGATATTCAGGACCAAGGTCCAATTTCAGGCGGGTGCCCAAGGGATGGTTTGCATGATAGAGTATACTTGTTGTCTGTGTGATACTTGTATGTGCCTGGTAGGGAGGTGAGTGTGGGCGAGGTCTCGTATCTCACCATTAGCAGAGTATGGATGGGGTTCCATATCTCATCAATAGCCAAGCAGGGGCGAGGCCCAAGTTAGGAAGGGAGTGAGTATGGGTTGGGCCCGTATCTCGCTATTAGCAGGAGTGTGGACGGGGTTCCATGATTCATCTGTAGCAGGGCAGGGGCGGGGCCTATGACAAGCGAGGCCTTAGTACAGGAATACAGTAGAGTAGTTATGGTGTATGTGTTATGCGATATGTTGTATGATTGTATACGTTTAGCGGGCAGGGCCCAGAGAAAAGCGGGGCCTAAGAGAAACAGATATGTATACCGAGCGGGGCTGAAGCCAGGGGGCCTGGGATCGGGCGGGGCCCGATGTAGCGGGCGTGGCCCAGTGCTTGCAGTATGTTATTTTGCATGGTATGTGGTAGGTTGGGGAACTCACTAAGCTTCATGCTTAAGGTTTTCAGTTTTGGTTTCAGGTTCTTCCGGTAGCAGAGGGAAGAGCTCGGGGTGATCACATGGAACACACCATTGTTTAGTTAGCCTGGGATGTTTTACTCTGATGTTAAGAATATGTTTGATTTAACACTTTGATTTTACTTTATGGGTTGATGAATGTGGTTTAAGTAACGTTTTAAAGATGAAATTTTTAGTCATGATTTTTGGGTCGTTACAAGTTGGTATCAGAGCCTTGGTTTGAGGGATTCGCACATGCTTTCAGGTGTGTCTGGACTCAAACTGAGGAATTGGTATAGAAATTTTCAAAAGAAAATCAATTTTCGTAAAGGTTAATTTTTTTTGAGAAAAGAAAAAGATTTTTAGAAAAAGCGAAAGGAGTTTTAGAAAGAAAAGAACTTTGAAAAGAGAAAAGGGTGTGGTGCATGCAATCAGCCGAGCTCAAGTAAGTTCTCCCAAATTACCCATACAAGTCATGTTATGATTATCAGTTAGTAGAATAGCATGCTAGATTGGGACTAAGGATCTAGAGAGGATGCCTTATGTGCCTGTTATATGTGTTTTTGAGCTGCATGATAGTATTGGTTGGATAGTAGTAGGATAGCCTGTTTAGGTTATGGCTAAGTATATGAGCTTATGTCGCATGCTAGTACAAATTCTTGATATGTGAATATGATTGCTTGATTATGTTATTATTAGAATTTCCTTTGTCTGAATGTTGCTTGCTCTGTGCTTTGTGGGATTCTGAGTGATGGGATTTAGTTGTTAGGTGAATATGTTAAGTCACATGTAATCAGTGTTGAATAATCTTAGAGTATTGGATTTGACCCTATTGCGCAGCTCTCGTATGAGTCTAACCATTGTAGGGATGAGTCTCTTACTCGAAGGATTATCCGAGCCTCGTTACATGTGATTGTATTCAGGTGATGGCTAGTTGGCATCACGAGGAGACCTTCAGCAGCTGAGGACTGGTTGGGTCGGAGATTTCCCTAGGGTAAGCCTAGGATGAGAGTAGTGCTGGGAGCAGTGTTAGTAGCAGTGAAAGGGACTTGGTTTAGTCAAAGAAATTCTTGAGGAAAGTACGGATATATGTGGAAGGTAGTAGGGTCCCATACTACTGAAAGCAGAGGATCCGTACTCGATTCAAGAAGGGTCGAGATGAAACCGGGAAAACTTGTAGTGCGTGTATGTGTGATCCCGCAGCAGTGATATGTATTTTGATATGTTTTCAGCATGGTGACATTGCGTGAGAGACCAGTGGGCGAATCAGGTGCCGGAGAGGGATTAGGATCGGTTTCAAGGACCGAGCAGCTTGAGGAGCGGATGAGAGAGTTTGTATCAACTGAGATCACGCACAGTATCTTGGACCAGACTCCTGTGATTTTTGGCACGATCAAGGAGGGTATACTAGAGATTTTGGACGAGAGGCTGGGAGCCTTTCGCGCAGAGATGATGGATTTGATGGGAGTGCGTACCTTGACATTCCGGGAGTTCAGAGCCTGTGGAGCTCCAGATTATCATGGGGCTAGGGACCCCATTGCCAGTAGCAGATGGTTGGCCGATGTTACCAATGCTTTTCGTACAAGCCGGTGTCCCGAGGGGGACAAGGTCCGACTTGCCTCCCGTTTTCTGAAGGACATAGTGTGGGATTGGTGGGAGGAGGTTGGACATGCCATTGGTGATGATGCAGCGTTGGACGTGATGACATGGAGTGATTTCTCGACCGGGTTCAGGGCTGAGTTTGTACCAATTATTAAGGTGCAGCAGTTGGCACAGGAGTTTCAAGATCTTCAGCAGACAACTGAGACTGTGTCGGAGATCATCGCCAAGTTTAGAGAGAGGGCGCTTCTTGTTCCACAGCATGTCGCGGATGAGGAGATGAAGAAGGCCCGATATCATGAGATGCTGAGGAGTGACATCAGGGAGTTTGTGAGCAGGTCCAGCTGCAAGACGCTGGAGGACATGATTGTTCGGGCCAGAGAGAGGGAGATTGATCTGGAGCAGATCAGGAAGAGGAAGTCGGATGAGATTCAGGTGGCCACAGGTTTGGGCAAAAGGCCCAAGGGGTCAGATTCGAGATCAAGGGATTTTCAGATCCGCAGCTGATGCGGGAATTATGGCAGGACGCACGAGGGTGCGTGTAGGAGTGGTAGTGGTGGTGATTCTGGCTGCTTCAAGTGCGGTCGGACTGGTCATTTTAGCAGAGATTGTACTGCTGCCATCACTCAGGGATCGGACCTGATATGTTTTCATTGCAGTCAGCGGGGCCACAAGAAGGCCCACTGTCCGAGTCTGGTTCTGGCAGGACAGGTGATAGCACCTGCCCCTGAGACCTTGTGGATCACCGACGACCGTCAGGGTCGAGCAGAGGCGCCTGCGGTAGGAGGCACGACTTTTCAATTGTCTACCATGGAGACACGAGCAGCACCGGACATTGCAGGTGTGTATCTTTTGTTCCCCTGTTAACTTTTATGCATGATTATATTTTTATGGTTCTGCATCAGTAAGGAAATGATATTTCAAAATTTTATGGTCTGTTTGTGATTGATTTATATGCCATCTGCATACCTTGGGTTTTAGAATGATAGTTGAGGACGTCCTCTGTAGAGCAGGTTGCTTCGGATGCAGTAACTGTAGCATGTATGCATGAGACTTGGTAGTGTCTCACTATTTTCAAGAAGGTGTCATTGGGGATAGATCGGTTAGATCCCTAGTTGTGGTAAGCTTAGGGTGTTCAGCAGATCGGTCAGTGGATGACAGGAAGGATTAGGAATCCTTTTGAAGCACTAAGTCGTATGGCATTAGCAGGACCAAAGTGGGGGAGAACCCTTCAAGTATTCAGAGTCGGTAGCGTGCTAAACTTAGAAGGATCAGTGACCTTCGAGAAGGAAGCGGAAGCAGTCCGAGGTGTTGAGTGGGTTCAAGAGTACAGGAGTTGGGAATTTGGGAAACTTCCCAACGTCAGGTTCTTGTATTTGGGATTAGTAGACAATTGGTTTGAGAACCCAAGCTGAATATTTTCTCATCAGAGCGCGAGTATAGCAAGGATGTAAGACTACAAGGTAGTTGTAGCATTTGACGACTAATGGCTGATTTTGGAAATCAGGTTGGAGGATCGCTAGTAGGACTCGGGTGAGCCAAGATGCCCTCGGAATAGTAGTCAGTGGTAGAGACAGCATGGAGGGTGTAGTAGGACTGTGAGATAGCTGCAGCATTCCCCGGTAGCAAGTTAGTGAGGGAAGTGATGTAAGACTGCGGGTAAGCCATAACATTCATTAGCAATTTAGTTAGCGAAGTGTGGGCGGAGGCCCATCTCTCCTAGTTAGCGGAGTGTGGGCGGAGGCCCGTATCTCCTAGTTGGCGGAGTGTGGGCGGAGGCCCGTATCTCCTAGTTCGCGGAGTGTGGGCAGAGGCCCGTATCTCCTAATGAGAAAGATAGGGATTAGGAAAGGTTAAGTCATTGACTTTTAGTATGGAGTTGGCATGCATAGCCCTTGATAGGTGAGGCCACTCCAGGATGCAGTTGGGTGAGACCCGTGGGTGAGGCCCGTATGTTAGTAGCATTATAGGTGAGACCTGGGAGCAGGATTGCTCAGTAGTATGGTTTGGGTGAGACCCGTGGGCGAGGCCCATGCGACAGTAGCTAGGCAGGTGAGACTTAAGGGGAGGACCTGTGACATCCTCAAAATCTCGGCCAGAAAAGACCGATTTTTCATTTATGCTTTTTAAAATAATTTCAGAGTAAATCATTTTGATTTGAAAGAGTTGCGGAATTTGTTCCCAAAAAGAAAACATGATAAAACAATGTTTACCAAAGCATTTCATAAAAAAATGTATTTTCATTATATAATCCAAAACTCGGGGTGTCATGTTCCGATACAGATCAATAAGCATAAACGATAACATTACAAGTCATTCAACAAATATATACATATACAGACTTGTAAACAAAACAACTTGATGGTTCATCCATCTTATGCCCTTGCGCCACTTCCTGTAATACAAATAAAACTGAGTGGGTCAGGCTTGGGAGCCTGGTGAGCATATAGGGTTTTCAACCCACAATAAATAAATATATGTAATTCCACCAACCAACAATAACCCAATTACCCATTCCCGTTATTCTCACTTTATGTCCCTAAAATAACTAACACAAGGGACCTAGTCTAAGAATATTTCATCGGGGCGACAACACATGCTTCGGGGGTTCCTCAGCAATATAAGTCAAATAAGGCAACCATGAGGGGGATGGAGTACAGCGAATGAACACCCAAGTTCATTAACACCTACAGGTGGCGAGCCTGCTAGTGTTCCACAAGACTATCTAGAAAAGTCTGTGGTCGTCATCTAAACTCCGCTAGATGACTAAATCAAACAACAACGAGGCCTCTCATCTGTTTATTACACACCAACTATCTACCCATGTTCTACCCAACATATTAGTAGATAAAATATACATTTTTTATACATAGTTTAAAAACCTGTATAGCATGCTTTAATCAATACATATTCCACATAACAGATGAGGCACACACACATAACACGTATTTCATAGAGAATATAATCAGATCTATAAGATAGAAGAAAGTGAATACACATTCACACATATAAACAACAATATACTTAATACACTCAAACCATACTTGTATTATTATCCTGTTTATGAAAGGTAGTATACACTCACTTGATCAGAAGATGATCGGACAGCACTACGACTTGCAGAAGTAGTAATTCTCAGTAGATCTGGAAGATCTTCACAAAAATCGAACTTCTCGCGGGCAGAGCTTCGGCTCGGGAATCGCACTTCTCGGGATCTTCGGGATCTCGGGACTTGCTTCGGGACTCATGAATATTACCGGGGCTTCGGGGTACTTCTGGCACGAAAATTGAGGCAAAACGGGAGAGAGAAGAGAGAAAAAGAGCAATTGAGTCAGCTGCCCTCGCATCCTATTTATAGGAGGCTGGAGCCTCGGAGTACGCGGGGCGTACTGGTCCGAAATCGTCATTGCTTACGTATCCGAAGTCACTTGAGTGCGAGGTCGTCATGCTTCACGGTACGCTGGGCGTACGCCAGTACGCTGGGCGTACTTCGGATCAGATCAGATCGGTGACTCCTTCGGATATACATTCGAATTAAAGATTTAATTTAAATACAAATTATTTAATAAACTTCGGAAATTCATATCTTCTTCATACGAACTCCGTTTTCGACGTTCTTTATATCCACGCGTAGGTGAGACTACGCTCTACAACTTTCGTTTAGACTCCATCTGCTAATTTTAACTTTATTTTTATTATTTATTTTTAATAAGCCGGGACAGAAAAACTTCGTTATAAATTCATAACTTCTTCGTTTGACGTCCGTTCTCGCCTAACTTTTCATCGCTTCGATACCAACAACGAGATCTTCGATTCTCGTTTAGATCGATTCGACTAAAAACCGCTCGATCTCAAATCGAGTATTTCGGGCTGCATACCGCTAAGCCGAAACTTCGATAAATCATAACTTCCTCATACGAAGTCAGATTCTGGCGCTCTTTATATATTCGGAAACCTCGTTTCAACTACTACAACATTATCCTAAGATATCAAGTTTATTTTACACTTAAATTTTGACGCTTATTTTTATTCTTAATTAATCATACCATATAATTAAGCAATTAAACACAAAACACATAATACTCAAATAATATACTTCTATTATTTTCAAAACGGGTTACAAAGGTTAACCTAGACTATTACATTGCTAAAAATGGCAAACCCGGAAACACAGGCGTTACAGGACCGCTCCAGGATGTAGTCGGGTGAGTCCCGTGGGCGAGGCCTGTGAGATTATTGTTGGAATAGTGTCTAAGGCTGTAACTATATTAGGCAAGTATTTGATCTGGTTGTGCATGGTCCTTTTGGGTTGCCTTCACCATAGCAACTTGATAGGATGATTTAATAAGAGAGAGTAAATATTATTAATATATTATGGAAATAATATAATGAATAATATATTGTTATTTGATTAATATAAGTCATAGAATTAATTAGAATTATTTTGGTGACTTAAAGAAGTTAATTAAATAAAGGGGTATAAACTGTCATTTGTTTGATAGTTAAACTTTAGACTGAAAATCCATTGGGATATGCTTTGGATGAATTCTAAGAGATATAGGATAGCTAAAATCGTCCATATGAGTTATCTAGGAATGGATTTGGATAGCCTTAAGAGAAGATTATCCAATTAGGGTTTAGGTTGTAACCCTTAAGGAGTCTACAAGTATAAATAGACCCTATGGCTGATGGAATTCGACACTTGACCTAAAGTAAGGAACCTCTGGTCGAAATTCCTCCCCTCTCCTCTCTCCTAAATCATCTTTCTTGCTATTGGTGTTTGTAAGCCATTAGAGGAGTGACATTTGTGACTCTAGAAGCTCTAAGACAACAAGGTCAACAAGGAATTCAAAGGTATGATTCTAGATCTGTTTCAATGTTGTTATTTAACCTAATCAGCCATTAGAAGTCTTGGATTCAAAGCATGTTTAATTAGAAAGCCTAGATCCGAGCATTAGGGTTTTGCATGCGCACATAGGAAAGTTCTTATGGCTAAAACCCATCAGTGGTATTAGAGCCTAGCTTGGTTTTCTTTAAATTGTTGCTTGATTAACTGAAACAAACCTGCAAAAATTCGATTTTTGGTTTCTGAGTCATGGACTCGGCGAGTCTCAAAGTGGACTCGGCGAGTAGGCCTGACTCGGCGAGTCCCTTTGTGCACTCGGCGAGTCCAGGCGTCAGGAATGACCAGATTCGGGATTTCTTTGTAATTATCTTATGGAAACTTACCTTAATCATAATAGATCAACATAAATCCGATTTTTTGATAAATATAACAATTATCTTGATCTAGTTAAAGGTAATTATCAACTAATTAAATATTTAATTTCCTTATATGATAATTAATTAATTATTTTGATTATTTTGGTAATTATCTTAAAAGAAATCTTGAATAAATCAAATATAGATAATTAGGATATTAATTGTTAATTGGAATTATTTGTTATTTGATCCTCCATGTTTTAAATGTTTAAAACTTGCCCTCAAGTTTTGAAATTTATATTTATGATTAAAAGTTTTTTAATTTAGACAACTTAAATTTCAAAACCCTAGATTTTAAAAGGTTTAAAATACAACCCTATACTAATATGATATTACTAGTATAATATATATATATATATATATATATATATATATATATATATATATATATATATATGTATAACTAAATGCTAGTCTTACCGTTAGTAGGCCTCATTCACGAAGCCGATCTATAAGGTGGGTATAAGGTTGCGGCCTATAAAATGGCGCTTAATGGGTGTACACTCACACCCACCGCTTGCTTGATTGGTGGAGGGTCGTTAGCCAAACGGGTAGGATAGGGCAACCTCATCCTCTCATTAAAAGTATAATAAGAAATATAAAGTAACTACACATATTTTAAAATTCCCAATCTTAGTTACTTTAGGAAAAGTGAATTGATGCAATCCCATGAAATTACACTTTGCACCTTGCTAAGAAGTTAGTGGAGCGTGTGTGGTTTACCGACACACTAATTGGTTCTTAGCGAAGGTGGCAAAGGGTGATTCATTGTTTGTCATAGTTCGATGGAGCGTGTGTGGTTTACCGGCACATCGAATAGGAGATCGTTACAATGAAGGCACCATGTGAATTTGCATGGTAATTCACACCCGCTTTGTGATCCTCGGCATCCCAGTCACAAACAAGAGGGGCATATCGAGATTTAAACATGCCATTGAATAGTTTCAATGAATCTCATCCGAACCTAGGAATTCTCAAAAACACTTAGGACTAATAGTTTAGGTTTTTGTGATGGAGAATTAGTGAATCGTCATTCACTTACCTTCAATTTGTTTGCATGTTAGATTACGACATCCCTTTTCTAATATGTAAATGTCATTGTTGGATCCTAGCCCTAATTTTTTCTTATTGGGTGATAATTAGGGATTCATATTCTAATCTATCTTTGTCCTTTTCTAATTATAGATGTCAAACGCAAACAACGCTGCTGCTAGTTCTTTCACGTTGATGAGCCTTTGCCAAAAGGTCACTTTCGATGGAACGAACTTTAGCGAATGGATAAGATACATTCGCACCATTGCTCGCTATGAGGACAAGGAGTATGTCCTTGATGAGAAGCTCGAGAAAATCAACACCGAAATCGCTACTCCATCCGAAATCACCGCCTTTGAAACTCATGAGCGAGATGCAACGAAGGTACATTGCATCATGATTGCTACCATGAACTCCGAATTCCAAAAGTCCTACGAGGACATGTACCCGTACGAGATGCACCAAGACTTATTGGAGAGGTACCACCAAAACGCGAGACAAGAGCGGTATGAGATTTTCACTAACATGATTTCCGCGAAGATGGGTCATGGAGAATCTCTTACTGTGCACTTGCAAAAGATGCAAAGGTATGTCGACCGCCTTCGCAAGTTAAATGTTGACTTCGGGGAAGACTTGGCGATCGACATGGTGCTTCACTCTTTGCCTCCGATGTACAACCAGTTCAGGATGACCTACCACATGAACAAAGAGGAGGTCACCCTAAGCAAGCTCCAAGGTCTCTTGAGGGTTGCTGAGAGCAACTTCAAAGACAAGTATGCTACACCGACTCCCAATCCACCTGCTGCTCCTGTCTTGGCTATTGGTCAAGGAAAGGGAAAGAAGAGGAAGGCTTCATCGAAGAACTATCGCAAGGTCAAAGCCCAAGATGGTGCCTCTTCTAGTGGGACCAAAGTTGATCCCGCTAAGCCCTGTCCTAACCCGAAGGAGGCAGAGTGCCACCGCTGCCACAAGATAGGACATTGGAAGAGAAGCTGCCCAAAGTACCTGCAAGCAATCAAAGAAGGAAAGATCAAGCCATCTTTCGCAGGTATATACGCAATTAAATCTAACGATTCTAATCATGCTATTTCTTGGGTCCTTGATACCGGTTGTGGTTATCACATTTGTTCTAATGTGTAGGGACTAAGAAGAAGTAGGGATGTGGAGCAAGGAAGGATCAATCTAATCATGGGGAACAAAATATCGTCGCCTGTAACCAAGATTGGAGTGTATTCTTTAGTGCTTAGGAATAGTTTGGTTTTAGATTTGAACAATTGTTGCTATTCGCCAGAAATGGCAAGAAACATCATTTCATTTCATGTTTTATATAGACAAGGATTTAGATTTTCTTTTAATAATGAGAATGGTTCTATTTTGGCTTATCTAAATGGTGTCTTTTACTTTGAAGCTATACCATGTAATGGAATATATGAAACTGTTATGATTGTTGATAACTTGGGAAATGATGTTTTGAATATAGATTCTTCCACTAGTATGGATAAAGCATCCTTGTGGCATTGTCGTCTTGGACATGTCAACAAGAAACGCATAGCCCAACTCCAAAAGGATGGAGTGTTGGAGTCATTCGACCTTAGGGAAGATGACAAATGCGAGTCTTGCTTGCTTGGAAAGATGACTAAGTCACCTTTCACGAGTACATGTGAAAAGGGCGAGGGTCTATTGGACCTAATACATACCGATGTATGTGGACCGTTTAGATCAACCACGAAGGATGGGAACCGCTTCTATGTGACTTTTACCGATGATTATAGTAGATATGGGTATATCTATTTAATCAAGCAAAAGTCAGAAACCTTTGAAAAGTTCAAAGAATTCAAGAATGAAGTGGAGAATCAATTGGGCAGAAAAATCAAGATGCTTCGATCTGAACGAGGAGGAGAGTACCTAAGTCTTGAATTCCACGATTATCTCAAGGAGTGTGGAATAGTTTCGCAATTGACGCCTCCTAGGACACCGCAGTTGAATGGTGTGGCAGAAAGGCGTAATCGAACCTTATTGGATATGGTTCGCTCTATGATGAGTCGTGCTTCACTACCTATCTCTTTTTGGGGGTATGCCTTAGAGACTGCCGCCCATATCCTTAACCGAGTCCCTACTAAGAAGGTTGCCAAAACACTTCACGAGATGTGGACAGGGAAAGCTCCCTCGTTGGCACATATCAAGGTTTGGGGTTGCGAAGCTTTCGTAAGACGAGATACTCACGACAATCTTGAACCTCGAAGTGAGCGATGTATTTTCATCGGCTACCCGCAGACATCCTTTGGATATCTCTTCTATAGACCGAAGGACAATGTGGTCTTCGTTGCGAGGAGAGGAGTTTTCCGAGAGCGAGAACTCATAAGCCAAGGAGACAGTGGGAGGCAAATCAAGCTTGAAGAGATTCAAGAGTCGATAGATGAAGGAACCTCTACCGCTGGCACTCAACCCGAGGAGGAAACTCCGGTTGAACCAATTGACGAGTCCTTACCTCTTAGACGTTCCGATAGAGTTAGAGTTCTACCCCAGTTTTATGGTTTTCATATTACTACCGAAGGGGACACGTATATTAGTGATGGTACACTAATAAATCTTGATGAACCTAATAGCTATAAGGAAGCAATGGCAGGCCCGGAGTCTGCGAAATGGAAAGAGGCAATGGATAGCGAGATCCAATCCATGTATGATAACCAAGTTTGGAATTTGGTTGATTATATGCCCGGACGTAAGACCGTTGGGTGCAAATGGATCTTCAAGAAGAAGACCGACGTGGATGGAAACGTGAACACATATAAAGCGCGATTGGTTGCGAAGGGCTTTACTTAAACTCCTGGAGTTGACTATGATGAGAACTTCTCACCAGTTGCGAAGATTAAATCTATTAGAGTTATGCTAGCTATTGCCGCATTTCATGATTATGAGATTTGGCAAATGGATGTCAAGACCGCTTTCCTTAACGGGAAGTTGGCTAAGGATGTTTACATGGCTCAGCCCGAGGGGTTTGTGGATCCGAAGCATCCGAATAGAGTGTGTAAGCTTGAGAAGTCCATTTATGGACTTAAGCAAGCATCTCGCAGATGGAATCTTTGCTTCGATGAGAAAGTCAAAGAGTTTGGATTTGTACGAAGCGAAGACGAGTCTTGTGTATATGTCAAAGCCAGTGGGAGTAAAGTAAGCTTCCTCGTTCTATATGTCGATGACATATTACTCATAGGAAACGACATCCCGACTCTGCAGGAAGTTAAGTCCTGGCTCGGGAAGTGCTTCGCTATGAAGGACCTCGGAGAGGCTTCTTACATTTTGGGAATAAGGATAGTTAGAGAAAGAAGTAAGAGACTAATTGGACTTAGTCAGAACACTTACTTGGAGAAGGTACTGAAACGTTTTAGTATGGAAAACTCAAAGAAGGGAGAATTACCAATACAAAGTAATGCCAAGTTGAGTAAGACTCAAAGCCCGAGTACCGAAGCTGAGATAGCAGAAATGAGCCGAGTACCATACGCTTCCGCAGTTGGCTCAATCATGTACGCTATGACTTGTACTCGCCCTGATGTAGCTTTCGCTTTGAGCATGGTTAGCAGATATCAAGGGAATCCTGGCAAAGCACATTGGATTGCGGTGAAGAATATCCTTAAGTACCTTCGGAGGACGAAGGAATGGTTCTTAGTCCTCGGAGGGAGTGATGACTTGAAAGTACGAGGGTATAGTGACGCCATTTTTCAAACCGACAGGGACAATTACCGTTCGCAGTCAGGCTGGGTCTTTACCCTAAATGGAGGAGCAGTGACATGGAAGAGTTCCAAGCCGGAAACCGTAGCTGATTCAACGTGCGAATCAGCGTACATTGCAGCGAGCGAAGCGTCGAAGGAGGCAATATGGCTAAAGAACTTCATCGGTGATCTTGGAGTCGTACCTGCCATAAAGGAGCCCATGGAGATTTTCTGTGATAACGAAGGAGCGGTTGCCTTAACCAAGGAACCGAGGGATCATGGTAGATCAAGACATATCGACAGAAAATATCACTTCATCAGACATCGTGTAGAAGAAGGACAACTCGTAGTGAAGAGGATATCATCAGAAGATAACCCAGCAGATCCGCTTACGAAGGGACTGAGTAGGGTTAAGCACTTACAGCATGCTAGGAGTATTGGGCTGAAGGATGATATTAGCATAGATTAGATAGTATTAGAAACGTGTAATAGATAAATGTAATTAACATTTGATGATTAAATAAAGGAGTTTTATTTATGAGTAATGTTACTGTCTTATGTTAATTGTTTAACTATTGTTTCACTTTGCATGTTTTGACTTCCAGAATAATTGAAATTATTAGGAATAATAGAATTGTTCAAATTGTCCACAATCGTTCATATGTTGGAAGTAGATATGAATGAAGATTGTCATGAATTGGTGTGTAGATTGTCTAAATGGTGTTAGACATAGCAAAGGGTTGCTGCAACGTTCATGAGTGCTTATGAACTAGTTTTGAGCATTGGAACAAACCCGCACTTGCTGGAATCACCTTATGGAATAAGATATAAAAGGGTGATCGCAAGACGATAATATCATATAGTCTTAAAACCTAGATATATGGTTTGTTATTTGTTAATTGGTTGTACATTGATAATGCGAAACCGCATCAGTAACTCGGTGTTATAAAACGCATTGTTGTGTATAGTTGATTAATGAATAAGTAAATGCATATAAGTCGAAGTTTATCTGTAACTTTTATCTAAGAAGGTAAAAGCGATATCTCGGCCGCTCGATGATTTGATTTGACTTATGTGCCGGGCCCGGTCAGAACTGAATTGATGTGTTCGATTAAGTTCTATGTCAAATAAATCAGAGATCGAGAAACCTAAATGCTTGACTAACCATTCCATAGGATTGTCAGCATGATATCTAACAGAGGACTGTACGATCCCTTATCTAAAGGACAAGATTGATTAGATCAGAGTTTGACAGCGTCTTTGAGAGCTACGATTGCAAACCGAATTGTACTTGTATAGTTACTAGACTTATCCAAGTGGGAGACTGTTGGAATAGTGTCTAAGGCTGTAACTATATTAGGCAAGTATTTGATCCGGTTGTGCATGGTCCTTTTGGGTTGCCTTCACCATAGCAACTTGATAGGATGATTTAATAAGAGAGAGTAAATATTATTAATATATTATGGGAATAATATAATGAATAATATATTGTTATTTGATTAATATAAGTCATAGAATTAATTAGAATTAATTTGGTGACTTAAAGAAGTTAATTAAATAAAGGGGTATAAACTGTCAATTGTTTGATAGTTAAACTTTAGACTGAAAATCCATTGGGATATGCTTTGGACGAATTCTAAGAGATATAGGATAGCTAAAATCGTCCATATGAGTTATCTAGGAATGGATTTGGATAGCCTTAAGAGAAGATTATCCAATTAGGGTTTAGGTTGTAACCCTTAAGGAGTCTACAAGTATAAATAGACCCTATGGCTGATGGAATTCGACACTTGACCTAAAGTAAGGAACATCTGGTTGAAATTCCTCCCCTCTCCTCTCTCCTAAATCATCTTTCTTGCTATTGGTGTTTGTAAGCCATTAGAGGAGTGACATTTGTGACTCTAGAAGCTCTAAGACAACAAGGTCAACAAGGAATTCAAAGGTATGATTCTAGATCTGTTTCAATGTTGTTATTTAACCTAATTAGCCATTAGAAGTCTTGGATTCAAAGCATGTTTAATTAGAAAGCCTAGATCCGAGCATTAGGGTTTTGCATGCGCACATAGGAAAGTTCTTATGGCTAAAACCCATCAATTATAGCAGCACAGGTGGGCCCTTGGAGTCAAGATAGAGGGATCGAGGATCCTAAGGCTTGTAGCACCAGAGTGGCAGGATAGATAGAGCAGTTTAGATAGCCGAAGTTTCTTCGGGAGTCGCTGGGAGAGACTAAGAGATTGTACTAGTTGTAGTGACAGGTTGGTATCCGGTAACCCAGTTATCAACAGAATCGGTGGGGACCAGGGTGGTCTCGGTTCATTCGAAAGGCGAATGAGAAATAGCAGGACTTTAAGGCAGGGAAGTGATGATAAGAAAGTATGGTATGAGACAACTAGTTGACCGAGGAGTGCTACGCCTCTCACAGCAGGGTGGGATAATCTCAGAGGGAAGGGTTCGACCCTGTTGCGTAGCTCTCGTTGGAGTCTAACCGTTACATGGATGAATCTTTTACTTGAAGGATTATCTGATCCATATGCTGGGTTGGGTGCTCCGCACTAAGTTATAGTAACAAAAAGTATTCGGTGTGTATTGGCAGTAGTGACCAGCACTGGGAGTGGGTGGAGTAGTGGATATCGTGAAGGATATGTACTTCACAGTGGTAGAAGAGGTTTTTAGTTGTGGAACGTTGCCTTGGGAAGGCAATAAAATGCGCAAGGAAAAGGGGGAGAACCCCTAGGATGTCCAGCATAAGTACTCGGGGAGTATCATAAAGATTGTCAGTTGAGTAAGTTGCGCTCTTAGGATCAGCGGGATTAGAATTCAGAGTGACCGGGCGGAAGGTCAATGGAAGTGGTCGGCTGGAGTTATATTCATCAGGAAAGGGTAATGCGAGCGGATTACAGGATAGTTGGCCGTAGCGGACTTCGAGGACGAAGTCTAGTTTAAGTGGGGGAGAGTTGTAACACCCAGAATCAGAAAGGCCAAGAAGGAAAGGAAAACCCTAATTAAAAGGGGTCAACTCGTCGAGTCCAAGGAATGACTCGGCGAGTCGAAGTGGACTCCGTGTCGTAGATTAAATGAACGACTCGGTGAGTCGGCGAGTGGACTCGACGAGTCTGGTCTGGGTTGGGAAAGCCCTAATTCCGGGACTTGGTACCCTATTTAAGCATCTTATTCTCTTCCCTAGGGTTCATTACAGCCTCTCTCGTCCAGAACCCCAAAACCCTAGCCACCCAACTTCATTTTTGGAGCTTTTGGTGAAGATTAAGGTCCATTGGAGTGGATTTTGAAAGCTTGGAAGAAAGGAGCAAGGAAGGAAGTGTAGATCCAACCTTCATATCGGTTTGGCAACTGTTACAAGGTAAAAGTCTGGACCTTGAGCTTTCAATTGATAGATCCCCTTTCTAGCTTGCTTTTGGTCACATTTGGATCATTTACTAGGTTAATCCGAGTATTAAACCCTCGAGGACGGATTGTGTCACACCCCCAAACCAAGGATGGCGGAAACGTCCGGGGGTGGAGGACTTCATGTGTAGTAGCATAAAAACAATGTCAATAGTGATGAAAGTAAACACAACCAACATATATATAATTGAAAGAGTTACATCATTGTATGAATTACATGTTTCAAAATCAATTACAATATGTTGACAAAATATGATAAGTTTGACGCCTCAACGTCCCATCCTCAAAAGCACTTTGTTACCTGTTTAGCGATTTCCTGAGAATACAAGTAGTTTTGAAAGAGTGTCAACACAAAGGTTGGTGAGTTCATAAGCTTTTGATAGTAAGAGCTTGAAAATAGATCTTTTTAAAGAGATGCATGTTACCAAGAAAATCCAATATTTTCCTTATAAAAGTTATGTGGTCCGAAATACCAGGACCGAGAATGAACAAGTATTTGTCATACTTAAAGATATAAAGGTGGTTTTAAATTGGCATAAAACCCTTTTTTATTTGAGAAGAATCCCGAAATGAATGATGTGTAGTCTTAAATACCAAGACCAAAAGTATACATTAAAATCTGTAATTATTGATGTAAAAGTGATTTTAATTCGACATAAAACCCCTTTTGATCTATAAAAATTCCCGTAAACTTTATGTATTGTTAAGTTCCTATGTGAGCCGCTATAACCATACTATGACTAGAGGTAACCTGCACAACGTCTTTCAGACGCCCCTGATCCTATGACTCTTGTCACCCGCAGACCTGCCTGTCCGGCTGTAGCTAGCAGCGAGGTGTGGGATGTCAACCCCAATATAGATCTATACACAATTATCATGCTCTCCCTACAAGAGATTCTGGTTGTAACTTACAGGAATTGATATCCCGTAATCGAACGTACGGGGAGAGTATGTCTCACAACTTAAGTTAACAAGTTTACGTGTAGTGTGTGTGTGAGAATAGAACCTTTTTCTGTGGGAATAAAACTTTTGAAAAGTGTTTATTGTATTGATAGAGACATAAACCATACCTATTATAGTTTATCAAAACAAGGGTAGTAGTAGCTATGTACATAAACTATGCTTAACATAGTTTATTCAAACGTTTGTATGTAATGGATGTAATTTGATTATAACACCTTGTTATTTCTATGCCTTATCTAGCAAAAATCCATTGGTTAACTGATGTATATCTATATGCTAAGACAATAATGTCATATATTGCAACAACACATAATCACATAATAATATATATCTTGCTCAACATGTTACAAGGTGAAATGAAATTGATAGTGTTTTTCTGTTGATAACGTTTTCTGTAACTGTTATTAGAAAATTTGTAGAAAAATCATAAAATGTCCAAATCAAGTTCTGTAAATTCTGAGAGATTGTAAAATGAGTCTAGTTTGTTCATAAAATTTTCCATAATTTTTAGTGACTTCTAACTTGTGTGAACAAGTCTATAATCACAGACTGGTCCGGATTGATGTTTGAAAGGATAGACAGTTTTGTAAAAATCACCATAAATTGTAGAAAAATTGTATGGAGACGTGCAAGTAGTCATTTTAAATCTAAGAACTGGAACTACGTACACCTAAAACAGTTTTGAAAACAAAAATGTTTAAGTTGTCCAAAACAGTACGTGAATGGAGCCCAACTTTTCTGATGAAAGCTGTTAGAAAAGTTTAGTTATGTTCTTGGTGTTTTAACTTGTATTCTCCCCCTTAAAACTTAAGAAAACATGATAATAGAGGGTTTGAACTCACCTTGAGTGATTTCAGTAGATGATTGTTGAAGAATGGAAGTGTTTAACTCAAGAACACTTGAAAGATCACTTGGAGATTCGAAGATCTAACATGAACGTGATGATGTTTGTGTAAGGAATCGATGATTGGATTAGAATGAAGTGTATTAATCACAAGAATGATGGATTATACTTACCAAGAGCGGAAGAACACTTGATGATCAGCCTTGGGATCTCGAATTAGAGAGGAAAGTTTGAGAGAAAAGTGGAGTTGGATCTTCGGTGAAATGAGAGCAATTGAAAGAAAATGAGGAGAGAGGTTGAGTGACCAGCCCTAAAAATGTTGGGATGGCTTGTGAGAGAGGTAAAAACTACAAGGAAGTGACAAGGTATGGTGGGGAGGAGTGTGGGTTAGGCATGGAGTGGGTATGGGGGTTGCTTGTGTCATAGAATAAAGGAAAGTCAACACTCCACCTTTGTACTTCACCTACTCTTCTTGGATAATGTTTTATCCTTAAAAATGTGATTAATCATTAATTAAGGGGTCTTATATGTTAAAATAAAGTTTTGGGTGAAAATCCCGCGTTAAAATGATGAAAAAAGAAGTTAAAATGAAGTCGTAGTCGAAAACCGGAAAGAATTGATCTTCCAGCGAGGCCTCTCAGATTGGGTCGGAGGTTCGGTCCTCCTGAGACTAGGCGTGAGGCGAAGCGAAGCGATACAACTAGAAGGGCAGGCTTGGTCCGAAGCAGTCAGAAGCGAAATAGACCGAAGGCATCATGGAGCGAAATGGACCGAGGCTCGGGTTCGGGTCTTGTGCGAGGTTCGCGCCCGAGAGGACCCTTCGGGTTCGGTTCAGCAGCCTTCGGGTTCGGCTCAGAAGGGTTCAGTCCCTAAGAGGACTTTCGGCCCTAAGAGGGGTTTCGGGTCCTTAAGCCTATTTTACTCTTTTTTACCCCGTTTCAAGCCATTTTTGACCCGGTTAAGGATCGGGATGGCCCGAATGACTTCAAAAAGTTACGGGAACTTTTGAGAGAGATTTGTGAGAGATTTCACATACTTAGAGAGATTTGGGAGAGATTTGACATTCTTGGAGAGATTTCTCATACGGGAACTCACCAGCTTAAATGCTGATCTACACTTTCAAAACCACTTGTATTCTCAGGAACTAATAGACAGGTGTGCTCAGGGATTCTGGAAGACGGAGCATAGTAGCTTCTAGTCTTTATTTTGCTATCTACTTTTGTTGTTAATCATATGTGATTCAAAATAATGTAAACTCTATACTATTAATGCAACGGATGTTGTTGCTTGTTTTACTATTCTACAATTGTTGTGATACTCACATGACGTCCTCCACCCCCGAATGTTTCTGCCATCTCGGTTTGGGGGTGTGATAGAGGCTGAATGTAGTCATGTAGGATAGCCTGATAACTATTGATCTAAGCTTTCTTTCTTGCTCCTCGTTTGGTTGTGGCTCTAGAATAGGATCTTCTGTTCGGGTGGCTATCTCACCTCTAGGTACTTATGGTTATGCATTCCATGGAGATTAGTTGGTAGCGAAGCAGTGTGCTGTGAAAAGTCTAGTAGGCGGTAGTGAGCTGTATGATTGATAATTCTTCGGATTATGTGTCTACTTGATCTGTGATTGTTTATATGTCGACCTATGGTAGTGGATGAGGTTGAGGAATTATTGCTCTATGCGGAATCCAACAACCGCGGTAGCAATTCAAACATAAGTTGTGTGTCGGAAAGGCAGTCCAGACTTATGTTATGGGCTAGGGAGCAATCCAAGCCTAAGTTGTTGGCTGGAAAGGCAAGCCAGACTTATGCTTTGGGATCGGGTTCAATCCAAACATGAGATGTAGGGCACACCAGAATCATGTTGCAGGCTTAATGCTAATCTAGTTCGATGGTTGTGGACCTAGTTTGCATGTTGTTTTGTGTTGTGTGGTGGTATTTTGGGGGAACTCGCTAAGCTTTGTGCTTACCCAGTTGTTTTTTTCAAGTATCATCGGTTATCGTAGGATGACGAAGACGTGACTATACATATTCATCGGCAACAATAAAGATTTCGCGCTATAATTTTACACCGATTTTAACAAATGTAATATGATATAAATGGTTTTTCCTAATACGGGTTTTATGATATGTAGTTTTAGCTTTAAAAAATGAAAATTGTTGGCTGTGAAAATGGGATGTTACAAGCTGGTATCAGAACCCTGGTCAGAAGGATCTGGAGGAACACTTGTGTGGATCCAAACTTAAACTAGGATCTAAGAATCTTCACAAAACATTTTTGGAAAAGAAATTTATAATAAAGGGGTTGGGTTAGGGACATGGGCTCGGTTTTTTGTCATATTCTTGTTCGATTGTTGGCTTGGGATCTAGAACATAGACCTTGAATTGACCTTGATTTTTACAGGGAGATGTAGTATGTATAGTCAGCTGGAGCGTGAATAGGAGAGTAGTTTCTAAAATACCCATACTTGTTATGTTTATTGAATTTGAACTTGATGAAATATGATTTGTTAGAAAAGCATTCTAATGGATAAGCTAATTTATTTAAAACTATTAAATAGAAGTGCCTGATTTCTATGATGCCTTGCAGTATAGGGAATTGTTTGTTATATGCTATTTGATTGTGTAATTGCTACGTGTATGTTGTTTAGTTGTATACGGTCGGATTAAATAGCCTTAGAATGATTGACTTCATCTTACTTCATGCTACTCGTTTGGTTGTGGACTTAGGGTGGAGTGAATTATTCAACAGTCTATTTGACTCCATATTGTGTACAACAAGCATTCACAAAAGGAACCAACGGTACGGGAGCAAGGATAATCCTAGGAGCAGTCCTTAGGAAGTTAGATTGGTTCGTATGAGTATGTGGGTGTTATCCCACCTAGAAGTGGTCTAGTGCAAATACTTAGGTCCTTGGGATGAATCTTGACTCGACTACAAATATGTGTGGAAGGTAGTATGGGCCCGTACTACTAAAAGCAAAGGATCTGTATGAGATTCAGAAGGAATATCAAGGCTAATAAGGATCTAATAGGAGGAGGCATGGTGTGTTGAGAATTGTGTTTTGATTTCTGATATTTCTGTTGGGTTTTGAGCATTCTAACACTTCCTAAGTGTACATGCAACCCTAAATACCTTGGATCTATGTTTTCTCTATTATACATGCAAATAAGAACATCCAAGGTATTATCCTAATCTAGCATACAAAAACTATGAATGTAACAAGATAGAATACATACCTCTTGATGTAGCTTGATGTCTTCAAGCTTTAAGAGCTTAGCCCCAATAGTGTGGAAGCCTCAAGTGGAATCACAAATCACCAAGACACCTTAGAATACTTTAGAGAATATGATTACTTGGTTCTCTCTAGTGAAATTGGCTAGCCCTTCTTTAGTGTATCCACACTAGTGCCAATTTCACCAACCAAAGACATCTTTATATAGTATGGAGGATTAGGGTTAAACCCTAATACCCATGACCTTTCATTTCCTAGGATCCATGGGTTAAACACTCCATGGACTATCCATGAAAGCTTAGCCCAACCTAAATGAACTTGGCCCATTTCATATATATAAGAGTCCATATTTAATTAGTTCCTTTTGATCACTTAATTAATTATGAATTAATTCTTGATCAATACTAATTAAATAATATGATTCCATATTAATATATTAGAACTTATAACATATTAATATTAATCATAAACATACTATTCTCAAAAGATTATCCATATAAATTGTGTCGGTGAAGTGCAACCCAAATGGACCATGCCGGGTCGGGTCAAGTACATACCAAATATAGTTATGGACTTAGACATTAATCCAACAGTCTCCCACTTGCATAAGTCTAAAACTATTATTGCGTATGACTTCAAACCTAACTGGCAATCGTAGCTCTTAAAGCTGCTGTCGAACTCTGATCTTGTCAACGAACTTGTCCATTAGATAAGGGATCATATATTCCTCCATTCTAGATATCATATGGACTGAGACATGGATTATAATCATTCTCTCTGTCCATTTGTTGTTTCCCGATTTCCGATTTATGACGACTGACTAATTGAACAAATCAAATCAGTCCTGGCCCGGCCGAGCACTTCCATTTGTCATCATCAAATCATCGAGGGGCCCACAGATATCGCTTTTATCCCGAAGGTAAAAGGAATGGATAAACTTCGACTCATATGGCTTGTTCTACTACTTGTTGAATCATACACAAAGGCACGTTTTATACCACCGAGTTACCAAATGCGTTTTCGTGCAATCAATGTACAACCAACTCATAGTAACAACTCATATCTCTAGGTTTGAAGAATATAAGATATTATCGTCTCATGATCACTCGTGATAAAATCCATGAAGTGATTCCAATGAGCGCGGGTTGAATCCAATACTCAGAACTTATGAGCACTCATGAGTGTTGTAGCCCTTTGTCCAACACCTTAGACCTCTACAAGCCAACCCATGACAGTCTTAATTCATATCTACTTCCAACATATGACCGACTGTGGATGGTTTGAATAACTTAGTCATTCCGGAAGAATAACCTAGTTTATTCGGGAAGTCAAAACATGCAAAGTGAAACACAATAATAATTGAATCCAATATGGTATCAAATCTTTGAACATAAATAAAACACCTTTTATTTATCACCATATGATTACACATTATTCATTGTATACTGTTTCAGCTATCAACTTTATTCTTGAATTTAAAACAATAGTTGTCCCATGCTCCAAGCATGTACACTATGTTTTCTTAAACACTAGTCATGCCACACACCAAGTATGCATACTATGTTTGTCTATGATCCTTACTTTGTGAACTAGATCAATTGAACATAACTTCAATGATTCTCTTTTCACACTCCCAAATCCTTACCGCAAATGCAAGAATTCCAAATTCATGCCATTTACTGAAATCTGTTAGATTCTAAACTTATATGCATTGATCCTCTCGTAATGATTATGCACAAAGTCATAAAGACTTGGCAACAATCATTACAGAGTATTCCAAAGGAGATCAACTCCTTGGAAATATCCTTCTTGCATTAAGTTTCCTTAATCTTACACAGATTGAAAATTCTAACTTTGAAACATTTCCAGATTCCATTTTGACTATCACTTCTGAACAAGAGTTGCCTCCTTACAGATTATGTCAATATGGTCCTTCCAGAATTATCACTATACTTCCAATTGTCCTTGAGTAACCAATCTTTGGTAAACCTTAGATTGTCCTCGACAATTGTTTAATCCTTTTAGTCATATCCAGTTCTAAACCTTTTCCCTTCTTAATGCCCCAGGCATTTGGAAAATTTTAGAACGGATGAATATAGCACATGTAATCGATCCTATATCCGAAGCATATGGGACACGATTCATGATGTCTTACATAAAGACTAAACCAGTCTTTTGCTATAATATTTCCATTTCAATTTGCCAAGTTCTCATAATTCAGATTATGAAAAGGGATGCCGTAATCATAATCGAATTTTAGAACGCAAATAATGGACCCATATACAGAATTTCCTTATGTTGAGCCATGAAATTCATATATATCCTTGACTAAATGATTAAAACCTCACGATCTAAGCTTATAGATTTGAGATGAAGCATAATTTCCTCTCCCTTAATTATAGCAAAACAACTTTTTCCCAATTGAAACTTTTGTTTTCTATAATTAACATTGCTGACTTGCAATACTTATCATAATTATCATGCTCCCACTAACATGATGATTATTAGCATAACACTTATGCTCCCACTAGCTTTGACATGTACTCAGAAATCAGCTGGACAGTCTGAAATTTAGATTCATACACCCTTTCCGTAGATAGCTCACCTGTGTGTCTAAGCAATTTCAAGAACCATGAAAAGGGATACCGTAATCATGGTCTCAATTGCTTAGGCATTTGCCATTTCTCACAAGTCCATGTTAGTGTGCCAGTTAACCACACGCGCTCCACTAACGACTTTTGAAAATGCAAATAACACAATTGATATCTTCGTAAAATCTACTTAGTGAAAGCGTTTCCTCACCATCATTTTCATGAATCGGAGAGAAACCTTATGACACTTAGATTTATATGGTGTATGAGTTCCTACCCATATGAATTTGTCAAACCATAATCACAAGACAAAGATAATGACAAATCCAAAACCATATGGATTGAACTCAATCTTAACTTCTTGCCACCTGGCAGCTCAAGGGCCTGCCATTGCTTCCAAGTTGTTATGCAACAAACTGAGAACTCTAAGAACTCATATGCAAAGCCAACTTTAACTGGAATGGGCACAGATATGTCAACACAATAGGTTATAAACCTCAAGTCGTGTGCTAGTGAAGAACTTCAGGTTTTATTCTTGATTATTTCTTGAGACTTTCAAGACCTTTAAGACTCCCACTGTCCTCTTGACATATAAGACTCCCTTGTCAAACATCCAAGAGATAGTGCGGATTCTAATCAAGAAAAACACTTTACCCAATTGGCCTAAGTTGGTCTTTGTTTTATCCAAAACATCACAACTTACCAATTTCAAATGTACAAGAGTAGAAAACTTTTACTCTTACATTTGACAAGTGTTTTAAACCTTCTTTAAGACATGTCACTCAAATGACAATCTTGGAGTATGACTCTAAGACTTGTATTGGAACGAAGTATGACTCATCTTCTTGATTTAACCATTTCAACAATTCAAGTTCCTCTTCTTAGTCATAAGAATGCACTAAGATTTCCTTAGAGAACTAATTTTGATATGGTTTCTTAATCATTAAGATGATCACAAAACTGATACTAAAGTACTCTCCCATCTTTTCAGATATGAGAAACTTTTATCCTTCTGCCTAATTTGATTCTTCTTATTCGCCCCGCCATACATTGGAACCTTTTCCAATGTCTCAGAGTTACACTTAAGCTTGTAAGTATAATCATATTTACTGAGCTTTAGTAAACTATGACGAATAGTCTTATCAATCTTTTGTGGTGGACTTAATCAGTGCACAAGAATGTGTACTCGATCCCTTAGTCCTTTACTTGACTCACACATCCATGTGGCCGAGTAATTAGTCTTAATTTTCCAAAACTTGAAAGTTCTCATTCATCATGCTATACAACTTGCATGATTCCAAGTTCCGGTCCAATTGAAACTTGGGTGATGAGAATCTTTCCTTATTTGGTAAATCTAGACATTACCACAAATGAAAGAATCAATTTCATATTTCCACTCTTGCTT